>NC_054824.1:122787184-122792184 GCF_018345385.1 Vulpes lagopus | reverse complement strand
AGGAAAAGGTGTCCAGGTCAGAGGTATTATGCACAGTTCAAATAACGTGGGAAGATAATCAGGAAGTGACTGCACACTACACTCCTCGGGGGCTCATCATGCCAGCACCTATCCCCTGATTAACCTATGAGTTCCATCAGCCATGTAAATTAGCACAGGCCCACTAGCCCTGGGCCTGGAAGACATCAAGCTGTGGGAATGTACATATTTTAATAAAAATTGAATATATGTCCCACAGCATCACTCTAGGACTCGCTCAGATTTATCATTCTTGCTGGCATCTAATGCATTATTGCTAAGTTAGTGAGTCCTCTAAATTCGGGAAAGAGTATGGAATATTTGGAGACAAGATTTTTGTAAAAATCCATTTGCGTACTTGGGCTACATGGCTTAAAACAATGTAAGCAAGAAGCACCATGCAGCTTCATTTCCTTGGCATTTTTGTCCTTTGCACAACTTGAGCAGACTATCTGCTTAATAGAGGTGGGTTTTCTACGTAAGAGTGTATATATGTCATGCTGCCTCCTCCAGTGAACTTCGTGATTCACATTCAAAACTCAGTTCTGATGACTTGGTAACCCAGAACAGATGGAAATGGAAGTAAAGAAACTCTCTTTCCATTTATATTTGAAATTTTTGTTTAGCGTGTCAGCTTCCTACACATTCTCTTTCATGTCTTATCTCCTCTAAAACGCACTTAGTAATGTCTATCACCTCAGTACCTGGGTGCTTAGGTACTAAAAAGTGCTTTAAGAATGCAATTTGAAGACTGATAAATCAGGTCTGTTTAGCTCAGGGGAAAGAGACGCTAAGTGGGGATTTAGTAGAAGGGAATAATATTCCTAAAAGGAAATCAGTTTGATGCCAGTAAGCTTTTTGAAGTAGAAACTAATTTGAAAGCAGAGAGGTCATGACTGAAATGGAGGGACTGGACTGGACTGTCACATTTGAGCAATTGGAAGGGAAGGTTCTTTAAACACAGTGGATGGAATATAGAATAGCTTGCCAAAGTCAGCAGTGAAAATAGGCTCTGGGAGCTAGATGAATTTTTGGAAAGAAGGGACTAGTGGGGTAGAGCTGCAAGCAGCATTTTAGAGCAATCCTAGGAGGCATGGCAAATGCATTTGTTGAGTGCCTGTTATGGTTTCAGGCCTTAATGGGTGTGTGGTTTTCCCCTGAAACTTTACGGGTTCTGGTGTATCTATCTCTACATTATCACTCTCTAAATTTGAGTTTTAATACCAAGAAGCAATTAATAATCTTTCCTATTTAAATAGTGCATGCACCCTTCATCTTGCCACACCCCGACCCCACCCCCCCCTAAAACAAGAGAGGGACTGCAGGAATCATATAATACAGTATATTTCTATTTCTGTGCTGCAATACTTGAGGGAAAATAAAGAATGTAACACTATTTATTACAGGGAGACAAATTATAGTTTTTGTTTCATGTGGAAAGTTTAGGGGTGGCAGCTTGACAGTAAATTCCATCAAATTCTACCCTGCCAGAATGCCAACATTGTTCTTCATTCATTTTCGTGTGAGGTTTAATTATTTGCTGATTTTTAATACCAGTCAGTCATTCTTAGCATCATTGAATTAACTCTGAACCCTATATCAGTAAAGAGCCTTATGTTGCCCCGTTTTATTATAACAGTGCAATGCAGATTAAAATTGCATCTGTTAAGATTAAATTGTGTATTTAGATTTCAGGAGACAGAAACACAATATTCTCATGAATAGAACGGTTGGAGCCAATAACCTGTAACCAATTGCATACTTTTTCTATTGCAAAATATGAGCTATAAGGATTACGTTTTGGAAAAAGATTATAAATCTGTCACCACTGATCTAATCTTTACAGTGGCTTTGTAACCAGTTAGGGACTAAAGATCATTACTCCTCTTGCTCTGATTTTAATCATAACACATATTTGGTATTTCATAACTTTCTTTTTTCCATCAGCACGTGCATTATAAAATGTACAACATTAATAAATAGAGGCATAATGAATGTGACTAATTGATTTTGGCAGTCAAAGACTGGCACACTTTTTATACAATAGGGAATCCATTCAAAGAAGCTTAACTGCTATTGAGAGCAAGTCTTCGATGCAGTAATGGTTTCTAATTTGGATTCTGTGTGAGGTGAGCAGAATGAAGTTATTCAGAGTAGCTCACCACTTATTAATTATCATTATTGGGTGTTTTGTTTTGTTTGCAGCATTCCTTTATCAGATTGTCATTCTCTTAAACAAAATGTTTATGTTTAGTACCAGAATCAGATGCTGCTGCCGCCCCCTCACCACTGCCCCCAAATATTCACTAGAAACAACTGACTTATTTGGAGACAAGACAAGGTTATTAGCTTGTAAGCACAAATACCAAACTACAGTTCTAGTAGATGTTCGTGAAAAATTAATTCCTTGAACCTCCCTGGGAAAAATAGGTCTGAATTGTATAATCAGTCTTACCTTTAAAAATGTGAATGGCCTTCAAAACCAATTTTACCTCCTTTCTAAAATCTTGGAGCACTAGATTATATTACATGGCTGCGATTTAATAGTGGACACGAGATCAAACTGGGTGTCACTGAAGCATTAATCAACCAAGTGTCATTACCGGTAGTTAACAACTCATGTGTTAAGCTTTGTCATTTGAAACCAGAGGCAGTATGTACCAATAGACTCCTCACTTCCTAGAGTCACAACTGACTTAGAAGAGATAATGACTGTTGTTAAGGGTTTACAAGAACTAAAACTTACATTAAAGATAACTTTTTGCTCTGCTGTCTGGCACCACTTGGAAGGACGAAGATCTTGTGTTTGACTGCAATTAGGAAAAACTCTAATGGGAAGTCAGTCATTTCCAGGCACAGTGCAATTGATTTTCCACCAATCAGAATAGGGAATGAGATACTCTAAGTCTATTATTATTAAATTATTTATGAGGTCATATTAAATCTGGTCATCGGTTCTGGCATTTCAGGTTAGTATTGTCCAATCACATTGATGACAGGAGCTAGAAAGATTGTTTTGTGACTTGAGCACTGAATGCCACTTTTGACTGCTGGATTAAATGAGATAAGTGAATCTTTCTGGGAAAAAGACCCTGAAAACTGCTTCTCTTAACATCTGCATCTTAGTTGAAGTATTGTTAGTCCTACTGACTGTGAACTCTTGTTAGTTCTTTGAAATAGGAATAATGCTTACTGGGAAAGATTACACCCTAAATCAGTATTTACTGTGTCATTAATGAAACAGTGGGTAGTGACATATTTTAAGTTTCTCTCAGAAAAAGCCTTAATAAGATGCAAAATTGTTTTATGAGCGCAAGCTAACTGACTCATACACACTGAGGGAATATAGCAAAGATTTATAAGGGCTTTATTAGTAGATTGAGATTAACCTCTGGATCTCTTTCTCAGTTTTTTAAAACTACCAACCCAGTTTCCATAAACATAGTCCAACTCTCTGACTCTCTGCTCTCCACCCTCATTTCAGTACCCTGGATGCAACATTAGAACAGTTCTTTCTCCAGGATCAAACTGTCGATTGTAACTTATTTAAAATAAGAGTGGATCCAATTTTACAATCTGAAACGCGTCCTTTGACCTCTGCGGCCCTAGGGTTTCCTTATTTGTAAAGTAAAGGAACTAAAACTTAACAATTTTAAACTGGCTTATATTTTCTCTGATGTTGATGGAATTAACCTCATACTTTCATTTAAAAAATAGCAAAAGCAAGACGAGTCTCAACATGAAAACTGCTTGCTTTGCCCACAAAACCTGTCATTTTATCAATGACCTGAAATTCTGGACCTGTATTCATTCAGTGAGGAGGTCTGTCCACCCTCAGCAAGCCACCTCGTCTCTCTGAGCCAGTCGTTTTATCTGTAAAATGTGGGCACTTCCATACACCCGTCATGATGATCAATTGAGACACGTTAAAGTTATTTAAAAAGTGCAAAGCACTAGGAAAATGTAAGCTGTCAAAACGATGTAAATTTTTTTTTTTTTTTAGCCATTCTAGGTGACACAGGAACCAGCAAGGCTCGATTTAAGGCGGTTCTGTGTTACGGGAATCGTTGGATGATTAAAGATGCAGGCCAAAGCACCTCAACGAGGAAAGCAGAGTGCCTAGCCTGTTCGCGGAATGAGAACATAGGGCCAGGAACGTTTAGGAGGAATCATTTTGGAAACTGTTACGTTTTCCCTCCTTCACACAATGTGAAGTCTGTCTGTGTAATACAAAGAGATTGTGGACACACACACATCTAGACACAGACACCAATGTGCATAGAGCCGAGTGGTGTCAGATACAGTGAGTCTTCCTATAACCTGCCGTGGAGAGGAGAAAGACGAGCTTGAACTCCCGGCCGGCGCACACTTGGTGCTGGTGGGTCACACTCACATAGTCACAGGATGGTGCATGCGCCGAGGGCATCGTGTGCACCCAGAGGGGATCTTCAAGTAATTGACTTGGTGCGTGCGTCGGGGGGCTAAGCGCTGGGCATGTGTTCATGTTGTATTTAGCAGTGGCTCGTGCAGTTTTGTGACTTGGGCAGGTTTCAACGATTTCTCCTTTTGGAGATCGTTTTATAGATATCTAACTCTCTTCTCCCCCTCCTGCCCGCCCCCCAGATTTAAAAGCAGGGTTTTGCTCTTGTCTATCGCCGACTGCTTGTTTCTTTCTTTTTCTTTTTTCTTTTTTCTTTCTTTTTTTTTTTTTTTTTCCTGTCGGGAAGCCTGTGCCCCTCCTGGTATGTGTTTGGGACCGGGTGCATACTACACCTTTTCAGTTCCACAGGGATGGGACCAGATGGAAGAATTTGATTATCTAGCAGTAGAGGACCAACTGTTCAGTTGGATAGAGAACCGGGAGAAAAGGGTTGAAGAGATCTAAAATGGCTGTCGTACGTGAAGCCAACAGTTTCCGAAGGGAACCAGGCAGGCGCTGAGGTGTAGTAATGCAGAATCTCTTCCAAGTACCAGCTGGGGCT
>NC_054824.1:122682184-122782184 GCF_018345385.1 Vulpes lagopus | reverse complement strand
AGTTGCATTGTGTCTTAACAACAAAGCCCCCCGTGAAACTCAATAAAATTACCAATTTCACAGTTGATTTTCTTTCTGCTCTGCTCTGCAGCCCTCACACTCCTGGCCTGTCTCCACACACTGCAGGGGATGGTGTCGGACCAAACCAATAACACGGTGCTAAAAAGGGGCTTGATATAAACCAGGCTGATCTTAATTCTAATTAGTGTGTCCAGCAACTTTTAGATCTTTGAACCACCTTTGTCGTAAAAAATAATGCTGTTACTTTATAATGAATTGAATGGAGTCCGTTATGTGTTTGGTTGCTCAGAACGCGCTGTTCTGTTTGATTTAGGCCATGGTTGCGATGTACAGAACATACGTGGATCCATTTTATTTCTCATACTACACTGTATTTCCTCCTCTGGTATCATTGACTATGCTAACTTTGGTAATTTAAAATCAATCAAAGTCATATGACTTCAGGTGTATAAACCTTGGATCATTGATTAGAAACCAAGCATTCTAGATCTAATTTGGCTACTACCTAACTGTGTGATTCTGAATTATAGTCTCTTCTTGTCTCTGTTTCCCCACTAATGAAAGATAGATAAAAATAGATAAGGGGCAGTTGAGAAAAATACACAAAAGTGCTATTTTATTTTGATCTCTAGATTAATAGATAAATAATGAGTATGTTTTAAGGCTCAGGTGAGTCAGGTTTTAGCACATTAAACCCTGCAGGCCCTGTTAGCTATAGACTGGAAAATCTGACCCAGTGCCCACTGTTAAGATACAGCTTGAAGAATTGAACCTAAATTATGATAAACATCTTGTTTTGTGATGATAATATTACTGTCACAGAGATAACTGACTTTAAATTTCTTTCAATTCCTATCTCTTTTTTTTCCCCCTAGGAACCACATCTAACCCTAACCCAAGCCCAAGTTTGATACGGATTTTACTATTGAAGCATCTTTGCTAGTCAGAACTGTACTCTTATCAAGTAACACACTGTCTGGTCAGAGGCCTTATTGGACTTGCTTGATAATCTCTGATATATTATAGAAAACATTTTGAAATGTATTGGCATGCAGAAGTTGTTTGTTGCATGGGTGATTAATTGACGAATAGAATGAATAAATGAGTTCACTTAGATGATGAAATTTATAGCAGTCTCATGCATTAGAGAAGGGGAGATCTAGTGGTATAAAAGTTACTTAGAAAGGTTGCTTTTTGAATTATCATAGAATCCCACGTCTCCATACATTATACTAGTATATATGAAGTCACACTTTGCTATTACATCCCTCAATTATTATTCTTAATTTTGTTTTATCTTTAGTTTGATTGAAGCTTATTGTTTTTTGCAGGTCTTCATTTGCAAAGGATCTTAGAATGATAATTATCCTCACATATGAATGTGAGACCTTTGTCTCATCAGTTGTAACCTTACTGAGGCTACTGCTTATAACACTGAGCACTTGGTCTCAGATTGGATCACAATAATTGTTCTCTTCATGATCACTTATAGAGGAAGGAAAATTGGTTCAGACATGCTAAAGGATGACCCCCAATGACAGAGTTCCTCTTAGGAAAACCTGATTCTCAGAGGAGATTTAACTTTACCTACATTTACCATCCTATACCCCCACACCCCCCAGGATTGAGAAGTTTGGAAATCCCACAGAAGGCAGCTCCCATGTGTCCAGGAGCTTCTGCTTATCATGTTGTAACCCGCCATCCTTGCTAATGAAGTGGTTGGGGATTTCAGAAGTCAACCTGCTTGTCTGTCTTCTAGGGCTAGAAATCAGAATATTAGTGGCAGAAGGGTTGCAGTGCCCCATTAGTCTGAAAATATCGAACAAATCAGATTCTTTTAGTGCTTAACCTACCCTCTGTACATTATTCAGCTCTTTCCTGCATTAACTCAGGTTACCAGTATGCAATTTTAAAAGTTATTGCTTCGGTGTGCAAAAATGTACATGTGCTCTTCCACTCAGGAGATTCTGTGATTTCTGTAAGTTCCAAATCAGCTTGCTCTCTTCAAAAGGACTAGAAGTAAAATTAAATGCAGTAGTTTGTATCTGTCTTTTCCAAAGCATCATTTTAGACTGTGACTGTTGGGAGGAGATGAAGAAACATACCATTTTATTTATAATCAGCCTTCATCCACAGTATTAGCCATTTCACCACACACCATGAACCTTGAAACTAGCTGCCAAGAACCATTCCTCTCTATTGTGTCCATAAATAGTGGCAGTTCCTTTTGCTGGATCCCCACACCAGCTGTCACACTCGATTTCCATGAGATTTTCTATACATACTTTTCAAATAACTTTAATTGCTTCAGAATGATTTAAAATCCTTTGCATTAAAGTGTCCCAAACAAAACTCCCCCCAAACTCTCGGTGTGTGTGTGTGTGTGTGTGTGTGTGTGTGTGTGTGTGTGTGTGTGTGAAGAAAATTCTTAGCCTGCTTTCCTTCACATGAACTCAGGGGGAAGGAGACAAAGGGAGCGTGACGCACTGTGAGGCTCCAGTTTGAGGTGCTCCCGTCACAAGCTTTCATAATGAGTATATTGCATGTGACCATGAGTTATCATGACTGTGACCTGCCTCAGGAGGTCCCATGCCACATCTGTATTAACAACTGCATCTGCTTCAGGGTAACCTTATTAGCTTGCCACAGCTGAGCCAGAGGCCTCAGGAGGTATTAGACCAAGTCCCCAGAGAGGATTGGTACTTCTGCTCCCCCTAAATTCAGTTTGGTGCCCAAAATTTAACATCAAGACCTGCTGAATTTTATTTTGAATTATCTACTATAGCAACTCTAGCAGAAAACAACACACACACGTATACTCCCCTAAAAATTGGCAACTTCCCCAAATGCCATCTCTAATTCCCATTATGGCATACGGCTTGTTTGCTTCACATGAAAAGCAATGGAAATATCAAAAGAAGAACTCTCACCTTGATTTCTGTTTTTCTTCTCACTATGAGAATGTACAAAGTGCTGTAAAGAACACAAAACCTAAGAAACACATATGCGTGAACTTAATCTGTAGAAATTTTGCTTCCAAACCTAACAACAAGAGTAGTAAATAAACTCCATCTGGATGGAGAGTGTGCGATAAGGAAATCTGGTGGTGGTGGTGGGGGGGGTTGTGTGGGTGCACGTGCACACACACGTGCATTTATACATGGAGAGGAGTGTGTGCATGTGTGTGCGAGTGTGCCTGTGCATAAACGAACCCAGCTCTTCTAACTGAATTCTTAAACAGGGCTCTTTATCACTTATTTCAAATTAATCAGGCAGTGCGGAACTCAGCAAAGTGTATGTCATTCATTCATTCATTCATTCACTCATTCACTCTCTGGACGGTAAAAGTGACAGAGTGTTAATTCTTCTGGGAACATATGTAGGTCAACCTTCTAAAGGCACAATTCCCATGGTGCACTGGAGGCTGCTCATAAAAGATACTTAACCCACTCTCCTCTCGTGGGCAAAAGCTCACCCTATTTCATTGTCATGCGTTCTGCATTTAATGTTAACCCTGCCAGCAAAGTTGGGTAGCATTGCACACTGCTGATGGGACCCCTCTGGTGGCTAATTCAGATTGTGTCTAGCAGAATGCCACTTTGAACCAGAAGAGTGCTCCCATGTGTGTGTCGCCGGATGCCCCCTGTACACCCTCATCTCCCATCTCCAATCATCCCAGAGACAGCAGCCCCGTATTTTCTCTTGCTAATTTTGTATGGTATTTTTTAGGTATCAGATGTAGAATACCATGCACTGAGTTTAGCATTTTATAGTTTGTTTCATTTAATCTTCCAGTATAACCTGGTTATACTATTATCCTGCAGTGGAGAAAAGGAGACTGTCCAAAGCTGCATGTCTGGTCCTGAGCCTTCTTAGTGAGTGTAATTTAGTTGACATTGATATGAAATTTCTGCATTGCCTATACCGGAAGGACCCCTGTATGAAGACCTTTTTATTCTTTTCAGCTCCTATCAAGGTTCACAGTTTCTTTTTCCTCCAAGGCATCTTCTGTGTGGACTGAACTACCCTGAAATTTACATGGACCCGGTGAATCCATGCATTCCTAACTTGAATACACCCCCTCATCATCCGCAGACAGGATAGCTCTTTGGTCATCAATTTTACAACCATACAGTTCATTTTAATTCTGTGTTTTCTTCCGTTGTTGGTATTCCACATTGGTCACTTCTCTGTAGAAAGCAATGCTTCTGCTTTACACATTTCCTAGTTCAGATGCTTTCCTCAGCCAGTAATATAGGAGGAGCCTTGAACATCATATGTCTGTCATTGAATCACATTTTCCTTCCTCCCCTGCCCCCAGTATACACCTGGATTCTGGGGTTATCCAGATTTAGGGGAACATAGCAAATAAATATACTGTGAATGAAATAAAAAGAAAATTGTCATGGAAGAAACTGTTTAGCTCACTTAGTAGAATATACCCCACCATGCCAAGTGAGCACAGCTTAATTGATAATGATCAGCTTCTCAGTTACCTTTAACCATTTTCTTGTAACCGTATCTTAAAGCAGCTGAAGTGGCAGCACTTCCCATTTCTTATAAAGATGGCTCTTGTGAGCAGGGGTGACCTGGCAAATTGCTCTTGATGGGCAGACTTGTGGAAAGCCACGTCAGGCTTCTGTTACGTGGTGTGTTGTTATGCATCTACTAGGACATCACACAGGTGCTTGCTACTTCCTTCTTTCGCTTTTCTCGTTGGGCTTCTCATCTCTTCTTATTTCATTTCCTTTCCCTTTTCTTCCTTATGTTTTTCAGCCTCCTACAGTGTTTTATGGAGCTTCCCTTTTTAGTGCTTTAGGGGTTGCATATATGTACTGGTGTTTCCTTTCTTCTGAAGCTTCCTTCCCCCAGAAACAAAGAATAAAGATGTAGAAAAATTATCCTTATTTCATTCTTTGAATAATCTGCATCTTTTCTGATCCTGGTCAATTTGGAAAATGCAAGGAAATAGAAATATAAAGGAAAGGGCAGCCCGGGTGGCTCAGCGGTTTGGAGCCACCTTCGGCCCAGGGCGTGACCCTGGAGAACCGGATCGAGTCCCACCTCGGGCTCCCTGCGGGGAGCCTGCTTCTCCCTCTGCCTGTGTCTCTGCCTCTCTTTCTCTCTGTGTGTCTCATGAATAAATAAATAAAATCTTTAAAAAATATATATATATATATAAAGGAAAATGAATTATATATAGTCTTAACGCTAACAGGCAGATGATAATGTTTTGGTATATAGTCTCCAAGTTTTTCTTTCTTCAGTCTTTTTTTAAAAATGTATACAATATATACACATGTGCATATATGCCTTAAAGATGTGTATAATTGCACAATACACAATGCAATATAATATTTTATGTGTTTTCTGTATTTCTTGATATTATCATACAGTGTATATATGTCATTAAATATTCTTCAAGTAGATCAACTGTATAATTAACATTTATTGAGTGCTTATTATTTTTCAGTACTGTTCTAATGAAATGCATTAATTCATTTAACTAAACTGCAAATTTCTGGTCAGTGCATTTATACTGTTTCATATCTTCTCAATCAATGTGTGAGGACACCCATTTTCTCATGCTCTTGATCACTGAATAATATACTTTTTAAAAGTTGACATTTTTAATTTTAAAAACATCCATCAGCTATGTACCAACAATCCCTCATTTTAATTTTCAATTTTTTGTTACCAGGAGATTGACTTTTTCATCTTTTACTCACCATTTCTATTTGGCATTCTGGAGTTTGCTTATTCATATCTTATATATGTTAAAAACTAGTCTTTGTCATTTTCCTATTCAGTTAAAAGATCTCTTCACATTTTAAAGGTATGAGGTATTTGATTTTCAGCTTATTATTTTTCCATTTTTTTTTACCACTTGCCTTTTTAATGGCACTATATATATATATATATAGTATATATGTGTATATATTTGTTTATTTTAGAGAGTATCGGGAGGAGCACAGGGAGAGGGAGAGAGAAAATTCTCAAGCAGACTCCCCGCTGAGTAGGGAGTCCAATGCTGGGTTTGATTCCAGGACCCTGGAATCATGAAATCATGACCTGAGCCAAATTCAAGAGTCAGATGTTCGACTGAGCCACCCAGGTGCCCCAACATATGTATATTTTTCATTATTAACTATTTTAAAATGTAGCATGTACATTTTAAATTGTGATGTATATCAAGGGTACTGGCCTTTGCAAATTATACTAAGCAGCACATGAAAAAAATACTCAGTCTGAAATGTGACTATAGGTAGAATATAAAATTTAAGTCAAGACTTCAATGGACTAAACCAGATCTTGTCTTTCCACTTCTGTCCTTAGACTTTTCAAAATACTTCCTATTTATATATGTTTGCACATGTGTGAATTTTGCATCTCTGCTCTGAAGAGGTAAATGAGCATGAGGAAATGTCTCTTTTTAAGTAGAAAACATTACATGTAGATTTTTATAGTGAAATTCCCAGAATAGAATGCATGAATGTAGAGGAAGGACATTGTGGAAAGATCGTAAGACTGATTGTTGATGGGAACTGGACTCTCACTCTGGCTCTTCCCTTCTCACCTAAAAACTTTAAACAAGTCAGTTTCATCTTATTTTTAAAGAAGGCTTTTGTACTGGACAATCTTTAAGGCCTTTTTCAGCTTAATCATCTCAGAGTGTATCCAAAAGTATATTCCACCATATATCTTTTTTTATTTTTTTTAAAGATACCAGTGAGGGCTTTGTTTTTTAGTTATTTACAGATGGGGAGGGGCAGAACGGAAAGGAGTGAGAGAATCTTAAGCAGGCTCTAGAGCAAGCACAGAGCCCTATCAACACAGGGCAGGATCTCACGACCCTCAAAGGTTGGTTGTTTAACCAACTGAGCTACTCAGGCATGCCCCCCCCCCACCCCGTATCTCTTAAATAGATGCTCTTCTTTAAGTATACAGCCTGTCTCACCTTTCCTGTGACTGGTAATCCTAATCCGTCCATATCTGAGTTGGGTTATTTACAAGTGGTTTCATCCAAGTAAACATTATCTCCACCATCCCATTAAATTTCAGACTGTTAGAGGCCAGATAAAATTTTTCTTTTCCCACTGTATTTGGGGTAAAGTTGACACCCTAGCTTATAATAAGGATGTAGATTGATTGATTGATTAAAACTTTTGAAACCCACTTTTGCACGTTCTGCCCTTTACTTCATCTCTTCCTTGGGGTTCCTCAGAACCCTCAACCTTTTCTTGACATCAAGCAGTCCTCATCAGATTTAGGTGCATGACTCAGATGTGCACCTATTTCTAGATGTCTCTGAAGGAAATCCCTTGTCCACATTCCATGTCAGTTGACCAACCAGTGAAAACTCTGGTGACTCATTCATGGAGAAACAGCAGTAACAACTTTTGAACTTGTGTAGGGGTAAGCAACTTCAAGTCACAGCGAGTTTCTACTTTAAGGATTGCTTTAATAGTTGTAGTAATAAAGCCCTCTAAGAAGAAGGTCATTTTGGATTCCTGGCTTTTTCCTAAATGGCTTGAACAAGAATGAAATGAACAACTCTTCCAATCTAGGATACCGTCACTTTGCTAATGGGAATCGGCTGTTAGGGAAGATGCTCGCCATTCTGTGGGGACAGCCGAACACAGAACCAGGAGTTTTCCAGCTTCTTTTCCATCTTGTCACCCCCTCTGTGTGGGACTCCTTGTCCCTTTGCCCATCCCTGAATTCCTGGAACCATTGCTATTAGAACTGCAAACCTCAGTATTGTACAAGGGGGTTAATGTACCCGTGCTTGTTCTGTTGAGTTCTTGCTATTAGGATTGGTGACACTTTGTCACTTCCTTTAGCACTGTGCAGAGGTATGTTGTGGAGGAGAAGGAGGAGAGAAGCAGAATGGGTTATGGGACAAAGGGAAAACTGCAATCCTGCTAAAGCCTTTGAAGTGTTAGACGATCCATCTGCCTGTTTGAGTCTGAGGCTGAATCCCTTTTTAAAATGCATCAAATGCTTGAGCGTGAAGTTCGAGCCTGACAGCATCTGTGATTCTCTATGGAGACATCCGCACCGCAGTTTCCCAGACGCTGTCTGTATTCACAGGAGAAGGGTTTGATCCAAAGGCCTAGCCGGAGTGGGACCATGTGGAGTTGAAGTAGACAGGTCGTTTCAGCAAGGTCCTGTGAAGTCTAGCAGCCAGGCCCCATAAAACCAGAGTGGGGAGAGCTTTAGGCTTTTAATCCCAACCTAAAGCCATGTTGTCAAGCTTCTCATTATCCCCGGTACGAGAAGATAACAGCAAAGGGGGCAGGGCCGAGCAGGCTTCCCCGTGACTTCATAAATCCTGCTTGTGATGGAATTTTTATGGATAGTATAGGAAGTACATTTTTATTTTAAAAGCACAAATTTGTATTAGAGAATTGTGGCAATATGATTTTCACTTACATGACTGAGTTATTTAAAATAGTGGTTCAGATGATATGCAACTTGAAATTTTAGCTGGCCGCCATTCGCCACACAGACAGTGTTAAGTTATCTCAGCAATATCACTACATAGATCAAAATATATACTAAGCACAGTCATCAGCACCACTAAAATATTCACATTTAAAACTGTAGGCACCTCTGACCATAACTGACTGCTTTACCATTTGTAGGTAATTATTTTTTAAAGATCTCATGGTTTGTGTTATAAGATAAGTGTCTACACATTTTTCAATGTTTGGGGGCATGCTGGTGAGGTTTTTAGTAACAGTAACTTCCATCACGGTTTTCCCCGTAACTGCCATAGAGTAGTAGCCTGTAACTTTGCCTTCTAACCTTATCCCTGGTAATTATGCTATTTTTACTAATGCCAACAAAGTACTAAAAATAGTCAAAGGCTACATTTAGGGATAGAAAAAATTTTAATTCACTCTTCATGAAGTGAAGTCCATAGCAAATCTTAGACCGATGTGCAAAACTTCAAGATGAATTTAGGCCAACAGAGAAGTTTTCTGTTAAAGGACAGTCTTCCACTTACCATAACACAAGATCATAATTTTCTAGCCTCTCATTAGTACCAGATTTAAAACTTTTTTTAAAGCTGAATTTTCTCTAACAGTAGAAACATCCCCTGGGTAATTGGTTAGGCACGTAGGGAGGGGCATTAAGTTTGGAGGATCACTAAAGTACAATTTTCTAAATTGCCTTTGTAATGTGCTAAATAAATGCCTAAGCGTAGGACCCTGTGATCTTGCAGATGGCTAGTACTTAAAAAAAATGTGTAGAAATCCACAGTATGGATTCATAAAAAAATACTTCCAAGTCACTACTCTTTAATACACTGAGAAACCTATGTAGGCAATAGAATAGTTTGTTAGCGTTTATGCGCTCTTATGTAAGAAATAACCATTAGGAGCCAAGATCAAGAGCACAGAATCTACTGGCCCCGCAAGGAAGGACTTTGCCTAAGTCTTTTGTTTATAAAAATCATTTTTTGTTTGTGTGTAAGTTCCTAGATGAAATCCTCTCTACCTGCATCTGACAGTCTTAACTTCTTTTAGAGGGCTTTTCTACTATATAAACCTAGGTCCTGGAGTAGTTCATCATCTGTGAATAATGAAATTTAGCTCTGCCTTTCTGACTAGTCTGCTTGTCAGAACTAGAAAGTTCTTTTTTCAAGATCGTATTTATTTATTTATTTATTTATTTATTTATTTATTTATTTCAAGAGTGAGTGAAGGAGTACAAGTCGGGGGAGCTGCAGAGAGAGAGAGAGGCAGAAGCAGTTCTCTCCAACTGAGCAGGAAGCCCAATGCAGGACTCCATCCCAGCACCCTGGGATCATGACCTGAGCCAAAGGCAGACGCTTAACTGACTGAGCTGCCCAGGTGCCCCAGAACTACAAAGTTCCGTTCAACTTCTACACATGTGCTTGCCTTCACTCTCTTCTACCCTCTTTTCTCACTAAGTGCTAATAAGAAGGTGGAGGTGGAGGTGGAGGGATAGAGTTGGAAACACCTACAAAAGTCTAGTGCAGCCTACTCGTTGAACTCCTAAAGACTCACTACCTCCTAAAAGAAACTGGTCCAATTTTTTGAGGCTCTACTTAAAGAATGAATCGCTCAGCTTTTCATTTATTTACTCAACTGCTTGTTGGATATACAAAGGTAAATAGAATATTACCTTTCCTCTAGATAATAATAATAATTCGCAAGAGGTTCTGTGAAGACTGAGAAGTAATTGAATGAACATTCCTCTGAGGGTCAAGGAAGGCTTTATAAAAGAGATTTCTGAACAGAATCTTGAATGATAAGTACAAGTTATCCGGGAGGGCCAGACGAGAAGGGTATTCAGTCAGAGAGATTATGTCTAAAGCAGAGAGTTAACATACTCAGGAAGAGAGCAGATCATCAAACACCTGTTTCCTAGTGAAGGAAGTTGAGTTTTATGTTAAGGACAGTGGAGAGGCTTCCAGATTTCAGTAGGGGACAGCATAGTACGACCTGGGCCACACTAGAGAGTGGGATTAAATAAATGAGAGACCACATGCAGGGAAGTATGCAGAGTCAAAGGGATGTAGATGAACACCAGGACTAAGACTCTGGCAGTGGAAATGGAGAAGAAATGAAACAGAAATATTTATTTAGCAGTTATGGCCTAATAGATGTGGATGATGAAGGAAAGGAGGAGAAATCTCAGGATACTCTAAGCCTATCTCTGAAATTTCCATCCGCTAATCCACATGGAAAATAATCTTTTATCTACCATAAAGCCCTTCGTATATTTTGCTGCAGCTGACATGCCTCTTCTGCTTCTTCAACAGCCAGTAGATCCTTTAAACTCTGCTCATGTCATGGATCCAAAAGCATCATTGCCTCTCCTAGAATGTGTTCCTTTAGCCTCTGCTCATTCATTCATTTTCTGGTCTATGCCACGGACTCTCTCACTTATTGGGGATACACAGATGTGCTGAGTGTGTCTCCGATTGCTTATGGTCCATAGGTAAAAAGACAGAAAATCGCATGCTCACTGTTGTAGAGGTTTTAATGGAGGTGTCTGCAGAGGGATGGTTCTCAGCATTTTCTCTGCCCAGAACATAGTTCTTGTCTGTGACTTACACCATCAGTTATGACTCACCTGCCTCATGGGTACCATTGACTCAACTTCATCATAGATTATCACTGTAGGTGTGAATACCCAGGACTGGGACATACGTTCTCTTCACCTGCCTACCCCCAACTCCTTGAGAATCAGCCAAGTAAATGGTACAATGAGGATGACATACAAAAGCATCGAGTTTTCAGTTGGAATGATGCCTAAGGAGAATTCAGTTAGCAATGTATAGATGGAACGCCAGGGTGGGGCATGCACAGAGTGAAGATCAGCTCTTCCATGTCTTTCAGCCTTTACTCTGGCTTAAACATCAGCCAGGACACACAAGCCTCTATTAGCTATAAAAAGTGGACTTCTGGGACACCTGGGTGGCTCAGTGGTTAAGTGCCTGCCTTCGGCTCAGTGTGTGATCTTGGAGTCCGGGATCAAGTCCCACACTGGGCTCCTTGCATGAAGCCTGTTTCTCCTTCTGCCTATGTCTCTGCCTCTCTTTCTGTGTCTCTCATGAATAAATAAATAAATAAATAAATGTCTTTTTTAAAAAGGGTGGACTTCCTTTAATGAAAGTATTGCCTTCCTAGATACCATGTCATGATAATTATGAGGTATAAAAGAGTATAAACCTTACATTGGCTAAACATCTGGTTATCAAAGCAGATTTATGTATGTTTTATCAATTAGTCCTCTCAACAATTCTATGAGGAAAAAAAAATCACTCTGTATTCACCCCACAGCACCACACCACCCCTCAGCAGGCTGAAAGACCTTCCATTTTGGCTGGTCCATCCGTAGCATCTTAGAGATTCCATGGCAACACCTCTTCTCTCCTTTCTGTTATATGGTGAGCCTGCCTTGTCTCTCTCTAAGGTTTGGCAGCAATGTGGGTGAGTATCTGTGCCTTAAACTTCACCCTGCTCCCCAGGGGGCAAGGGAATAAACCAGTTTGCTGAGCCAGATGCCTCTCCCCTATCTGTAGGATATGAATGAAGAAGGAAGAGTACTTTCAAATTGGGAATGTATAAAAGATGCAGTTCCTACTCTGTACATTTGTTTAATGCTCGAAGTTCCTTTATGTCAGTGCACTAGAGGGGGCCATGGTGGAAGCTGGTACTTATATAAATAATAGATTTGCTTTATTTATAGCATCAAGCCATTAGATTGACTGAGGAGTAGTAGTCTTAAATAATTGTATCTTTTATGCATTTCTGATGTTAAACATTAAAATAACATGTCCTCTCAATCTCTCCTTGAGCCCTAATTTATGACAAAGTAAAAAGATTTTTTTAAAGTTCAAATGTTCTTTAAAATAATCCTTCACTGCCTGAAACTCGTAACTCACCGAAAACAATTATCTTACAATTTCAGAGCAGATATATCTTCCTTTGATAATACAGATTCAAGGTGTCTGGAAAGAAAAAAAAAAAAGCTGAATATTTTGCTGAAAGGATTTTTAATTTCCCATAAAGACTTTGCCATTGACTTGCTCTATCTTCAGAATATTTATATTTAAAAGGAAAAGGTGGAGGGGGAAAGGGAAGGAGGGAGGGAAAAGAAAAGAACAGAGCAGAAACTTTACTTCTTTGAGCGATCAATATATTCAGTAGCCCTCAACGAACATAAAACAGATGGCAGACATGAATGAATTGTGACCAAAAACTTTGAACTTTATCCCAGTTCCAGACCACAGGAATATCCATCTCCTGGTGAGCCTCATATCTGTACTCAATCAGGATAACTAAGAAGGGCATAAATAAGTCCTGTGCAAATAATTATGTTGGGTCCATTTATGCCTCACATTCATATATGCCGGCCTAATTGAATCGAGTGCTTAATCCCAGGATTCATTATCTATTTCCCTATCTAAGTCTTTTGTCCCATTTATATTTAGCACCCAGCTGTCCCCTCCTCCAAATGGTCAACTGTAGTCCCGTAAAAGTCTTGAGATTGGCCTCCTGAACCCCTAGCTTTGTGCAGCAATTTTCTCAGCAGGGGGCAGCTGGATCTTGGTGTGTCTCTGCTGCTGGGTTAGAATCGTTAAAGACCTCAAGCTGCCCAGAGACGAGGATGGGGAAATGGGACTCAGCCTTTCCTAGCAGATATTCCAGGTAGAGCCGGGTATACTACTCAAGTCAGGACAGGGCACTGCTGCCTTTTGTAGTCATCAGAGAGAATAAAGCAATAAAAAGATCAGTTAAAACGTTTGCTGGAAGTTATTGATAGAAAAATTCTTTCTGCACGAAAGATTATAAACAGAGTGTTATCTGAAGATGGATTTGTTTTAATTTGGCATTGATGTATTTGATACCTGGTAGGATCAAAGAAAATAGAATCAAAGGCAGAAATACAAGCAGCCCTGCTTCTCTGAATATAGGCCTCTTTTATAGATATAAAATCTCGGGACTGGAGTGCTCAAATTTATTTGTACTGATGTTTGTTTAAAGATCAATATTAAATAAATTGGTCTGGAAGCTATAGTCATAAAGCAGCTGTCGAACTAATGTAATCCCACAATGCCATTTTGTCTACTGCATGAAACCTGGTTAACTGTGTACTTCTAATAACATGTGGAAATCTGTTGAAAGAGAAAATAGCTGAACTGGATTTTCTGAACTTGGACTAAGTTGCAGTTGAATGTGAGGGGAATTTAAGTATATATACATACATATTCGTATTGATATATATATCAGTTTTATTGCCAAGTACCAAGGGCTCGTATAATCTACAAATTTCTTACAAAATATATAAAAATACTACGTGAGACTATGTTATTACATTTCAATAGAAAATATTAATTTCAAGACCCTTGTTTTCCCTTGTTTTGCTCACAGTTGATATCATTGTTGTGTTGGCTCTTATTGGCATTTGTTGCTATCTTTGCAGTTGTTTTGTTAACTGTGTATTCTCTAAAGATTCAGAAGAAATGAAACAAAAAAAAAAGCAAGTCATGGGTATGTGTACCATACATGACACCTATGTAATCTCACCCACAGTCTTTGTCACACACTTTTTGAGCATCCACTTTTGTTTTGTTTTTACTTACAAATATATAAGATATGTCTCCTGCCATCCAGGATTAGGAAATCTGGTTGAGAGCAGAGTGTAAGACACATATAGGAAAAGATGATCCTGAAGTAACATAACATGGATAAAAAGTCATGAGAAGGACAAATTCTAGAGACACTAAAGACCAGTAGAGTATCATATCACTGAGCCAGCAAGGGGACAGAGGACTAGGACTGGGCCGTGATCTACCCAGCTTTTTTGGTTATAGGGAGAAGAACTGCAAAGTGTCCTGATGTGATTTTCATGAGACTTTAAAGGGTTTTAGTTTTGCTTAACCTGGCCGAGTCATGAGGACTACAAAAGTGAAAATGTGTCTTTTAATAAAGGTGTATTTTATGAAAGAAGATAATTAAGTGACTGGTAGTTATTTTGTTTTGTCTTGTTTCCAGAGAAACAACACTTGGGGAATCAAATATGCCTATCCTACATTTATTTCCCTTTCTTTATCCTTTCCAGTTTTCTATAGGGCTACTCATTTTGTTTATATCTCAATCCTTTTAATATCTCCTGGCCCAAAGATACCTGGCAGTGCATTTTTGTAAATGTCCTATGTGTTTGGCAACTTTTTTGATTTCCTGGAATATATAACTTGCTTGGGAGGGTTGGAGAGCACTGTGATTAGGAAAATAGTCACCTGAGTCAGATGCATGAGTATAAAGCCAAACACTTGCTGGCTGTGTGACCTGGGGCCGGTAACCCAACCTTACAAAGATTCAGTCTTCTAACCCATAAAATGGGAATGAAGAGTAATAGCTAACTAATAGCATTGCTTTAAGGAAAGGGAAAAAAAAAAAAACACCATTTAGCACCATGCCTGATACATAGTTAAGACCTTATAAATGCTAACAATGATAATCATCTCCCTCTCTAAAGGTTTCCCATGTTGTCTGGCTTAAAATGTCTGACATAGCTTTATTGTTACTTTCCACCTCTTCCCATGGCAGCAAACTACCAGGAACTATAGCGTTTTCAGAAGAAGATTAAACATTAGAAAGAAATAAAATAGACCATGTTATTAATTTGTAAAAGTCAAATCAAACCTATGGGGAAGGTGGAATTCATAATGCTGTTCGTGTTCCTGAATGCTCTGAGAGTGCATTTTAAATTGTTAAAAATGTTAAGAGTGTTTACTCTGTGAAACTCTTAGAACCAGGTACTTCTTAAACTCTCTGTCCTTTCTCCAAAAGGGGCTGTTGCACATTGCAGTGTTGGAAGTCATGAGTTGTCATTTGGGCCATTTATGCTCAGTGACTGAGTCAAGCTCAAGTCAAATTTGTCTCTAGAGCACTCCTACCATTCGAATATGGATGAAATGACATATAGTAGCAGGTGAAAGAGGTTTGTTGTTGCTCGTGTTGTTCTTGCCATTTTGCCCAGACTTTGCCCACCATTGAAGATTAACAGAAAATACAGATCGATGATGCCAAGGAGGGTTAGGAAATTATAATATTGTCTCTGCTTTAAAAAGTCCTACCCTTCAGGAATTCAGGACTCATTCTTTCAATGGTATAATGTAAGTATGGGAGGAAATTGAGGGATATCAGTAAGGTTGGGAGAGACATGGCAAAGTAAGACCGGTATTTCTCTTGAAGTCTAGCTGGCTTTGAATGGATTAAGAAAAATGAATAGACAACGACCAAAGAGGCCCTGCATACTGAAGCTTCAGTTCTGGTTACAGAAGTCAAAGTTAGCTTGAAGCACAGTGCGGAAAAACTATGTCCACATACCGGGGCTACGGAGATAGATTTTTTTTTTCCCCCCGGCCTGAAAGGGTGCAGTCTTGGAGGAGTTCCACAGACAAGTCGTCAGCAGTGCTCTCTCACATGCTGGTGTACTGACTTACATATGTGGGTCACACAAAGGGGCGAATGGAGCTCTTTGTTCCATGTCTGTGGGATAACTGAGTTTCGTATGATATAAATGGAGACTCAGTGCTGCAGTGGATACTTTCTTGGACAGCACGTAGGGACAAATAGATCTTTAGCCTTTATCTTAGGAAGAATTCTCCAATGACTCTTTCCCCCAGTGATTTTTTATCCATCAAAGACTAACTTTAACATTCGAAGATAATGGTCATTTTGAATAGTTTCAATAAACAGCCGCTTTTCTCACCTTCAAGTTTCAGCTTTGACTTCTTTGATTTTTTTTTTCATTGAAACCTTTAATCATGGGCAGCTAGGTGGCAAAGTTGCATTTCTCACCTGGGTTACTTCTGTCACTCCAGAATGTTTTAAATATCCCAAAGTGATTTTAGTTAGCATCTTGATTTAACATCTTTAAAGATTGACCTATGTGTATCCAGTTTATATATTTCTACTTTTCTTAATAAAGATGTGAAACTTAAAGTAAAATTGTAGCTGATTGTACTGAATTATTACTCTAAGATAGATTCATCAAATCTCCCAGCTGTATAAGACAGGGCTTACTAATGAAGTTCCCTATCAAAAAGAAAAGCCTAATTTTGATTTGGCTTAGGTAATGAACTTCTTTTTCCTGGTGTGATTATCTGCATGGGGTGGCTAAAAGAGTAGCAAGAGAGAGTGCGCTCACAGAAGCATTATGCAAAATGTCTTTTGTCTCTTTTTGCCGGGATATATTAAATTTTCAATGTAGTCTATGTAATATAAAATTATGATAATGACTTTTGGCCCACTGTGAAGGCAGCTTGCTGGTCCTGAGCATGTGTGTCTGGCTTGAGCACTAGGATACACTGTGGGAGTTGCCTTTTCTATTAACAAACCTCTAGATACCTAATGATGAATTTTCTTTCACCAAATGTTCTCCTTTTGTCTAAAATACAAGCATTTTCTAAATTGCTTTTGAGAAAAACAAGAGAGGCAGAGAGGTCTATGGTACTAACAAGGGATATTGAAACAAAGCAAGGGATTCGGTTAGCCTCATTCTTGTAATTATAAACCAACCAAAAGGTTGTTTCGTGTACTAGTGAAAATATTTACCATCTTATCGGCATAACTGATGGCATCACTTAGTAAAAGGACAGATTGAACAGTTGCCTTCTAAAATGTTTCTGTGCCTTACAGTCGTGTGAAATTTGATGGTTGAATTTATTATAGATGATATTGGCAACTTTCAATATCTGTTGGTCCTTCCCATTAGGGGAAAAATGTTTCTTCTTTTTAAGTTTTTAAATAATACAAATGTATGGCATAATAGAAATTTTGGTTCTTATTAGCATATTTGCTAGAAAGTATCTTAAGAAAACTTCATGAAGAAATTTCCAAATACTCTATACTTTGTCACTTTTCATCTTAAAATGATGGTACTTAACACACAAAATGAAGGTTACTCTCCAAATAATCATCACTGAAGGCTATCAGTTCATTCTAAACAACACCATTCTTGCTCAAAACACCTTTAGAGCTCTGGTTTGAATTGTCAGAGACAGTTTACAAGATACATGAGAAAATCCGTCTCATCACCTTATAGTCATGCTTGGTATTTTCTTCACTTTTAATCTTTCTATTCCCAAAGGTTAACATCTTTCTGAGAAACAGGACTCTTGCTTCTTGGTAGTTATGACCAAGCACATCTCTTTAATACCAACTTGACATGATAATTATTACTACTTAGGATTCCACAGTCATTAGGGAAGTTTCTGTGATGTCACAAAGCATGGCCATGATATTGGCTAGAAAATTAGCTTTGGGGAAAATCTGTTCTTAATGCTATGTTGGAAATGCTGAAGAAGAGGATTTTAAGTCTAAAAAATATGATTCTGGGTACATGTTGACACTAGATGTATTTCAAAGTTTTGTGAGGCATCAGATGCTAATTAAGTTCTCTGGTTATGTTAGAGTGTGTCAGGGGAAGGTCAATACCAAGGATATTTGCATATCTATTGATAACAATGTGAACATCTCTAGCAGGTGTGATTTGTTTGTAGGCAGATTAATAACTTTGAAACTGAATTACCATAACCTATTAGAATAGTTAATTAGAATTGCTTTTAAAAACCAAACCAAAGGACACATGTGAAATAGGACTCTCTTAAGTAACTAGCTCCTGAATTTTATTTCTGGCACTACTAGAAACTATTGCAGAGTAGTGTTAATGGATGCTTCTGCTACTTTTGTTAGATGCTAAAAAAATAACCTGTAAAAGAAACTGTGCTGTAAAATACCACCAGTGGAAATCTTGAAAACAACCCCAAGTGTCCAGGCATTGGTTAACATAGATGGCAGTTTTGTTGTCAATTACCTCTATGTGTTTCCTCTCTTCTGGGGCTTTCTGTCTCAAGGTTCCATTGCCTAGCTATTCTAAAGCTTGGAGGTCACATCTGTTTCACAAAAGTACTATTCTCCTGGTCTGCAAGAGAGAAGTCCCGGAACTCTTGAGGTAGGCAGCAAGGAAAGGAAGGTTAAAAATTCAGGTCATGTGTTTAGTTAGCTTTTATTCCATTGGAGTCTCAATAATGAGGCCAGTTTCAATGACCTCATTTCAATCAGTTTTACTTGAGAATGAGAAGGGTTTTCTGAATTTGGACAACATTTATGGCGACTGCTTGATTAATTTAAAAAATCAGTAGTGATGTGCCTGAATGACCCAGGTGCTGTGCCTGGTGAGTTGCCTGTGTTTGGTAATAGCCAGGAATCCATGTGAGGACTTGAAAGATCTAGGAAATTAGGTTGGTAAAGTCCAAACGGTGTCAGTCTGGTTTATTTGATGAGGTGCTGTGCCTGTGTGACTGCTTTGCTCCTGCAGCCAAAAAAAAAAAAAAAAAGAAATGAAAAAAAAAAAAAGATCCTTTTGGTCCAAGCTCACTCTTCCATATGTTCTCTTTTTGGTGTGATGGGGGAGGATGATGGAAGCAACCCTTTAGGAAAAACATTTAGTGTTTTAAGCTACACAAGCTAATGTTTGCCTAGTAGAAAGACAGTTCTTGGCAGCAAATGTCTGTTTTCACCCTTAATTCTGTGTCTGTGTTTTATCAGCTAAACCAGACAGGTGCAAATGAGCAAAAACTTCCTAGCACACAGAATGTTGGAAAGTTACACTGGTCACCTACAGTCAGTGGTGCTGTTGTTTTAGAGAGGGTCATGGTGCTATAATTGGAAAACTGGGGCTTATTTTATTTATATTCATTAGAGTCTATTACTGGAAAATCTGAGCATGGAGTAATCATTTACAGATAACTAGGGAGCCAAGAAAGGCTTTAAATTAAACACACCCTAACCTATAGACAATAAACACTCTCCTGGAAGCTGACCAGAAGATCCCATGTCAGATGACCAGCTAACTGAGCCTCCGCAGTGTGTAAATCCTGAAGTAGAGGTACAGTCAGGGTCCAGTCTCTGCCAAAGGGCAGTGAATATTTGCTTGATAGAGACTTGCCAGATTGAAGGCTTGTCTTCAGTTGTGGAGGTAGTCAGAAGACGTTAGGACAGAATTTCAGGTTTTTGTGCCCTAGGGAAAAATGACCCCCAGGGGACTGCCTAACTTCCACAGAATATTCATTTCCTAGGGTCTTACAAAGCACATGGATAGTGTTATATTAAAAAGCATTGCATTTTCCAGCACACTTTGGCAACACTACAGTGTCTTTGTGCTCTCCAAACATAAACATAAATCTTTCTATGACACAAACATGTAATTTCTCATTTACTAGTCAGAGGGTCCTGAGGATAAAATCCTTCACCGCCAACCAAAAAAAAACAAAAAACAAAAACCCGAAAACAAACCAGGTTTGTCCAAAGAAGCGTAGGCTGCTGGTTCAAAACAGTATCCCTTCTGGTCGCCAAGAACTCATACCCATTTAATTGCTGGAAGCACTTGTCATTGTCAAGCTCTCAATTTTCTCTTCCTTTGATCTGCTTAAGAGAAATCAGGTCAAGGCAAGGTTCAGCTTCTTGAGTTCGTTTGAAGATTTTGTGAAGAAACCAGAGTGCCTTTGCATTTGATTGAGTTCATCTCACTGCGTAAACATCTGAATTTCTGCTGTTTCTCACCTCACCTAACTCTGAAATAATAATTGAGCCAGTCTGTTTAAAGCAGAACATTTGAGACAGGTCTTCCAGTTTTACTTCAGCCAAACCTGTGTGTATCGATGGCTGTCGTCCTCAAATCTTGGCATCAAGCAATAGGATGAGAACTGAGTTTCCTGCCCTAAAAGATCTTTAGGAATATAGCAAGGCAGATAAAAATGCCCTCCCCACCTCGACCCCCTTGTTGGGAGCGGTATCTTAAAGGAATCATTTGTCATTCTTATCAAAATGGCACTGGCCTTCTTGCCTTTGCCTCCCATGTGTTGGAAATGTAGCCATTATTATACCTCTCCAGTTTTATGCATCTTCCAGATGATTTAACTGAACTGATGCTATGGAGGATATGCTGACTGGCACTTTTCCCATGCTTAATGTGTTAACAAAAGCCAATGGTGTCAGTTTTAACAGTTTTAGCTAAATTCCCACGACACTCTTAGCAAACGCTGAAACCTCTGCCATGTCTTACCCTGACAGATTCCCTGCCGTCACTGCACACTTAAAATAAATGTCATCCCCAATCAAAAAGTTCACATTTTCTCTGACAATATAATTTGTTACTTTGTTCCTGCTTTATCTCTTTCTTTGGCACAGCCTCCTTAGTCGAGAGATGTTCCTTTCCTTCTTGTTGGCTGCTGTCCTTTTTGTTCTTCTGAGTATCGGGGTGGGATTGGAAAGAGGGAAGCTGAGAAGATAATGCCTTTTCATTTCATTCAGGAACAGACAGAAATTTGGAATTTATGATTTGATAAAGCAAATGAGATGTAAATTATGAGCTGATACCATAGTCTTATTTCCACCCTAAGACCTAGTCACCGTGTTACTTCTACAGAGCACTTGTAGATAGAAAGCAAAAGAACTTGGTTGCCAAGAAAGGTCTTGCACTTGAGTGGACCTGGGTCAGAGCCTCCGCTGTGTGCAGTAGGCAGGTCACTTAACACGTTTGGCCTCAACGGCCTTATTATCTAAGCAAGGGGTGTGTGAAGACCAAATGGAGTAATGCCTGTAGCAAAGGCACTCAGAGGATGGCAGTTCATCTTGCATTTCTGTCATGCCTTTCCCAAAGGTTCTGGACTGTAATGCACAGTGTGTTCATGTGACAGCTCTCCTGCATTGACTGTTTGTGCATGGCCTTTTACCAGATTCCTTTGCTCTTAAGGATTTAGGGTCTTTTGTATTTCTGGCTTGTCGGAGGCCCATGGAATACCTGCTCAACAACCTAGTCACCTTGATTCCCCCAACGGAGAAGAGAGGCTGCCCCCTGTGTGTTCATAAAAATATCTTAAACAGCCCAAACCCAACCATCTTGTGCACTGTCCTCCCTTGCTTGACATAAACGGGCCATCAAGTGACTTTGGCCTGTTAGATGGCCAAGCAGTGTGGGTTAGTGGGTAGAGCACAAGACAGGGAGCCAGGAGGCTGGGCTTTCACCACCAACTTGCTATGTGGGCATGAGATCAAGGTAGTTCTCTTCTGTCCACTTTAGTTCCCTGGTTTCTTGCTACGTTAAACCAGAGTACCAGGTGCAATAAGCCTTAAGACCCTTCCAATACAAAATTATTAGAATTTCAAAAGTATGAAAGATCTTTCACAGTTACTTTGCAACTATTATTTTTTGATCAAAGATTTTCTGTTCGTTAGCTTAGAGGCAGTCCATAGACTTCAAGCTAATGCTGTATTGGTACAATCAGCCCCTTTATTCTTGGTTTTCCTGTGCTCTCCCCTCCCTGCCCCCACCCTCTACCCTTTCTCAGAGAATAAGAGAGGTGGCTTTCACAGCAGCTGGTTAATTTCCCTGGTTTCACACTACTGTTTAATGATCCGTTTCTCCTGTGCCACCTCTCTCATCTACTGAAAGATAGGTACAAATTGTACCTATAAAAATTAGAATATGACTCAGGGTTATCTTTATTTTTTTTTCAGATTTTGAACCTCCAAATAACTTTCTAACGTTTATTTTCCTTCACAAATTCTTTCAAAAGTGTTGAGGTCTCTGACTCCTCACATTTTCAGTGCTGAGAAGAGTAGATGTCTTTAATACGCTCGATTGTTTTCAGAGAAGAGGAGATGAATCCCCAAGAGGTGCCATCCCTGTAGCTGGACACGTGTGGGAAGCACATGTGAGGGGCCAGTTGCTGGTACCTCGGTCTCCAGGAAGTCCTTGGCTGTGTTTTGTGTCTGATTCTACCAGTAGGGCCCCTCCACCCTTGGGTAAGGATGTCCGTGTGGGAGACCTTCAGAAGAAAGGCCTGAGAAATTGATCACTTGGAAAATGGAGTCCCCAATCAAGGGCTTCTAGAAAGAAAAAATCCTTCTTCCTGGAAGAGTCTTTTATGCTTTCAATGAAATAGTGCTTCCTCCTCAACAGTGGACATGGGGTCAGGCGCCCTTAAGCACAAGCCCCAACTTTGCCACTTATAACTACCATATGGTAAGTCCTCTCTGGGAGCCAATTCCTCGTCTGTTACTTGAAACAGTTGGGCTCAGTGTCTGTCTCGGTTCTTTTTTTTTTTTTTTTTTTTTTTTTTTTAAATTTTATATCTCTTAATTAAGAGATATATATATTTTTTTAATTTTTTATTTATTTATGATAGTCACAGAGAGAGAGAGAGAGAGGCAGAGACACAGGCAGAGGGAGAAGCAGGCTCCATGCACCAGGAGCCTGACGTGGGATTCGATCCCGGGTCTCCAGGATCGCGCCCTGGGCCAAAGGCAGGCGCCAAACCGCTGCGCCACCCAGGGATCCCTGTCTCGGTTCTTTCCCAATGAAGTTAGGCTTGCTGCTGGGGTTTGGTATGCATGTACATGTGCACTGTCTGTTGGTCCATCTACCTGTCTGTAAGGCGGGGGTGGGGATAGGACAGGAAGAATGAGGAGGACGGATTTGGTTCTCTGCTGGTATTTTTTTCTGAGCTAGTCAGAACAGTCAGTTCCAGTGAAATCCGTGGGACCACTCTTCATACCTGTGATTGTCTGCTTAGTGTAAAGTCTAAATGCAGTAATATAAATGAATTGGCCATTACCAGCGAGACAAATCCTGATAATGCAGTTAGGAACTGTCAGAGGAATCCTCCAAAGAAACAAGAACAAAGCTTGCAGGGGCAGCCTAATTTCCAAATGTTCCAAATCTAACAGAAGAGGAAACCTTTGCCCGAGGTAATACTGTGGGGCAGGGTTTGAAGGATCCTTCTCCACCACTTATAGCTGCCAGACAGTAATTTTTTTTCTTTCTTTCCTTCTTTTTTTTTTTTTGGTTTGTATTTTGAAAGGAAAGCTATTTGCACTCATGCCACACAGCGTGGTTGTTCTCTGACACTGCTTTGGCAAGCAGCAGAGGTTTCAGTGAGGATGTTTGCGAGAACAGTTATAGATTTTGGCTGTTTTAGGAAGACACGGCCTTTCAATTAAATTTAAAAAGCAACAAAAATGGAACACTTGTTTTTTGTAAATGTAATCAGGTTGGCGCTGTGGTGCTGGGAGACTTAACCGGGAGGTTAGGTGGAGATCAAGGAGGGGCTTCTGGAAGGTGAGGGGTCACACCCAGGAGCCCAACCTTGGGATCTGATTTTCTCCCCGAGGCCATGGGTATTCCCTCCAGCCTGACAACCACATTCAGTGCCCCACCCCCTCCTTGGCCCATACATGTGGTGTCCTGTTGGACCTCACAGAATTGGTATGGGGACTTCCTACTTGATATTCAGCATCTCAGGGTAATCTATTGATGCAGAGAGCATTTCAGAGTAATCTTGTAGATATCATATAGTTTCCTCTTTTACTGTTAGCCTTGAAGTCAAGGGCTCTGGGGCTAGAGCCTATGCCTCTGTAATCAGCGTGCAACAGACGAGAGCCTACCTAGTGGTGAAGGACATAGCGTGTAGAGTCCAAGCTGCCTGGCCCTCCCTCCTGCCTGTGACCTTCTCAGGTGTGGCCTAGAGTGAGCCACTCACCTCTCCAAGCCTGAGCTTCTCTCTCCTTAGATGAAAATAATGATAGTGATAATTGACAATACCTCATAGAGCCTTAATGAGAATTAAATAAAATAATGTGTGCAAAGAGCCCAGAGCAGTGCCTGCCAGAATAATTACCCAACGAATGTGAGATTTATCGTTGTGTTGTTCTTGATGTGTTGTTGTTCATCCTTAGCCTCCCTGACTCTTTGTTTCCTTACCTGAAAAATAAGAGTTGAACTGGGTGATCTGAAGGTTCCTCCATCTCCAAAGTTTCTTAAATTATTGATATAAAATATTGACCATAGAGAAGTGTTTTAAACAAACGGACGTAAACATAATTTTAGCAAAGCACTTCGTCCTTTGCAGAAAAGTGCATAAGTGCACCTTTCACTTATGCACCACTACTTATGTGGTGCATAAGTGAAAATTTTCTTTCTAAGGGAACTGTCTGTATATCCAGAAAATACTGGAAAGAGAGAGAGAGAGAGAGAGAGAGAGAGAGAGAGAAAATACTAGGAATCCTACAACTTTTTTTTTATCATTAGGAAATTCATAGTTCATTTTTTTTAAAAAAAATCATGTTGATTTACGCGAAGGAAAAAAATCTGTCTTCTCTAATTTTCTGGTTTTTGTTGAGTAGCAATAATATATTTTATCTCGTATAATCTTTCAAAACCTTTCACATTTTTAACAAGATCCTACAGCTGTTTATATGTGGTACTGAAATATAATATTGACTAAGCTGACATATATATTAAAAAGCAACTAAGGAATGAAGGTTATTGTTTTGGTATATAAATCAAAAATAATACAGCAACTGGTCTTTCAGTGATTAAAGCTGCCTTCCCCTTTAATAACTCTCCTAAGAAACAGGAAATGTAATTTCCCTACACCTTTCCTGGGGCTCTCCAATCAGCTCTGTCCTCTGGGGGTTCCCTACTGTATATTCCTTCATCAACATGGAGTCCCCCAAGGGGCCCACACACACTCTGTTAAAATTAGCTGTGTTCCACATTAGTGACAGGAGCGGAGTATTCCTCAGAGAGGGGTACACAGTTGTATGGTGCTGCTTCCTGTTTGAGCAGAATCATATCTTTAATTGCAGAGAATTTTTTTCATTACCTGTTAATTGATAAATCATGCTTGCTCCTGCTGCTGTAGCTTGTGCAGGAAACCTGATGGGGAGGCAGTCTCCGGACCGACCCCCATTGTCCTTCCACCCCAAACAAAAAGGATGAGGAGCATCATAGCCAGAGAGAGAGACAACAAGCAGATTGAGTCCCTGAGCAGTAGCCTCAAGGAGTTGCATTAAGACAAAAAACAAAGCCAAATACATACATACATATATATGTAGTAAAATAAGATAAATAAGCCATTTAAAATGTTTCCCTCCCCCCCCTTTTGTCATTCTTGTCCTTTTATTCATGTTTCTAATCTAAGTAGCAAGAGGCCACTGTCTTGGGAAGAACAGTAAAAATCCTGAGTATAGTGAAATAATTTAGCTGATAATTCCCCACTGTATAATTTTCTACGCTTCCTGCTAGCTGACCTTGTGGGCTCCTGTCAGGTTGCTAAGGGAAATCCAGCAGGACTCCAGCTCTGTTCCTTTACTTTTAAGAAGTATTACAGGATAGAGTGGTGTGTTTGTGGCAGCTTAGTTATGGGGCTGCACGTTCCGTGTTTGATCAAATGGTACCAAGCAACCCCTCCCCACCACTGGCCTGGACTCCTCCCCGCACCCCACCCCCCACCCCTTTCAGTGATAGCTGTAAGATGGAGAAATTACTGCAAACTGTTGAGCTGGAGTCCTGAGCTTGATGGATGTCATCAAAATGTGGCTTGATCCCTTGGGGTGTGGCCAGGGGAGGAGGCTGGCCGAGCTGATGACATCTAATGGAATGCAGAGCCTTTTATCTCTGAGATGTCAATCTTAGTAGTGCAGATCTGCTTGAGTGAAAACCTACCACTACTGCACTGAAGGCTGTTTGCTGAGTTGGAATGCACGCAGCTCTGCTCCCTCCCTGTCTGAAGTCCTCTTCCCATGTCCCCAGCCCTCCTGAGCTGAATCAGTTGCAGTTTCGGCAGGCAGAGGAAGGCACAGTAAGCAGATGGGGATATTGTCTCTATCGTGACGTTCACAGACCAGGCAAAAGTTATCCTGCTCATTATGAATGGGACGTAATACACCATTGATTTGTGTCCAAGTAATTCCCAGGTAATTATAGACCATCGATCTAACTGAGCAGGAGCTATGGCGGTTATACTCTGCAAACCTCATGTTGCCTCACACCTGGTGACTGCAGTGCTATTGCATTAAAAGATCTAGAACAGTTTCTTCTTTAAGCTTCCTATGGCCACAGGGACAGGTGGAAATTAGGATGGTTCCAGAAGTCTTTAGGAAACATGATGGACTCCGTTCGCGATCTATCTGCAAGCCTTGTTCTGTAAAGTTTCCTCTGGTGATACACACAAGGTAAGGCAGCTTCCTGTTTGTGGCTGCTGCTTATAGGCTGCCAACAATAAGACAGGAATTGCATCAGCTGGCTGGTTTCGTGTCTCAGCTGTCACCAAAAGAGTGTAGTAATATTCCTGATTAAATGTCATTACTCTGTGGCACAAAAATGGGAACACTGACATGCTTTTGGATCTGTTCCTGTTAAAATTCAGCAGTGGTAGCAAATTATGTCTGCTATGGATTAAACACAGCTATTTTTGAGCTAGATTCTATTGCCGGCCCAGAATTTTTATCAATAAGTCTACATTTTATACTCATTGATTCCCTCAGGCCTTTAACTGAAGTCAAGAAAAAAAAAAAAAAGACCCTAATAGAACACAGAAAACTATTGTTCAATCAGCAGCTGCTGCTGACTCAAAATAATATGGTTAATGTCCCAGATTAAAGTAAATTGATGATAATAAAAGTTGGTTAGGTCACAGTAGTTAAAACTTTAGCGTGAGAAAATAAAGTTTATTTTTAGATGCATTTGTTGCATATACCTCTACCTGATTACCAGCTACTCATAGGATACCCATATAAAAATATGTGTAGACACACAACAGTCTCCATTGCCTATGAAGAGTATATTACTTGTTGTGTTGTATTATCTCTTAGTGGCCTGTGTGTCTATAATGGGATGATAAAATTGCTTGTGGGTGAAACAGGGAAAAAAGTGTGTACTGAAAGAATTTTAAAAGTCAGTTCTAAGGAAGGAGTCAGATTGTTACTGCTCTTTGCCAGAATGAGAATTACGTCACTGTTAAGTCTTAGCCGCAAGAAAATAAACTATAAAACCTGATCATTTGTCCACTTCCCATTCCTTTAGCTCATTCTGAGCTTGTAGCCAGATGGGAGCAAAGAGAGATAGTGAGGAGAGAGCTTTGACTCCTGACCACAAATGCACATAGAATCTATATTATGGCCATGTTAATACATTCATCTAGATTACTATAATAAATGAGACTATTTTATTTTACATCATTGGTAGATGGTATTATTTATTATTAAACTCTGCCAAGAGACTTAAGAACGGAATATGTGAAGCTGCTGCTTCAGTTATAGATGCTGTGTCCAGCGGCCTGTCATGTGGTTGATGATGTGCTATCAGCGATGAAGTACAATTGTGAAACATAGAAATGCTACCTCTGCAGAGGACCGACACACCTTTCACTTTGGGAACTTAGTCAACTCTGTCTGCACAGATCCCTCTCTTGAATGGGCAACTCTCTTTCTCGTGTGTTGGAGCAGACGGCAGAATTTACACTCCCGTTTGGCATTTGTAGGTTTCCAGATCAAGGCTTTGTCTCCTCCTCTTGCTAGATAAGTTGAAACATTGACAGGCAGCATGTTCCTTTTTTTCGCCTTTTATTACAGTAATTTATAAGATATTTTAGCTAACAGGAGAACGGCCCAAGGGGGCATTCTCATGTTAATTACCAAATGTGGGCTTGTCAAAATCAAATAGCTCCAGGAATAATGCAAGTAGCTCTGCATCATTATATTGTTTGGCCCTCAACCCAATATTAGCTACTTTTGAAAATCTGGGTTCATTAGGCTTTTAAATTTAAAAGAAGAATCACTACCGGAGGCCTTCAGAAGAATCTAAGGCACAGTCAGAAGCTCAAGAGTTTAATGTAAATGACATTAAAAAATAGTTTCATATAACATACTCAGAAAAACATAAAACAAGAAAAAAAGACTGTGCCCCAGATTATTTATTTCTTATCTTTACTAGCATCTGAAATTTAAGATGGTTTTTCTTTTGGAACTGAACAGAGTTTTTAATATATGATTATTTTACGAGTATGCAGCTCCTCTTGTTTTATTCCTAAACATCCTGCCATGTAGCGCTATCTTCAGGTTGCTAAATGCAAAGAAACTGAAGATGTTAGAAGTCTAAAACACTAGTATAATAGACATTAAATATATAGTATATACAGAAATATAGTATTATTTGTTAAGTAACGTATCCTCAAAGCCATTAAAAAATTTGTAGGTTAGGATAAAGAATTATTCAGGCTTCTCTTGGTTTCCTCTTTTTCTTGTCTTCGGGATCTCTTGCATTGTTAAGCCCAGAATCTTAGGTAAGGAGAGGCAAATCAATGTTTGTTTCTTTAAAAATTTCTTTCTTCCTAACTTCTGCCCTGCTTTTAGCTACATACAGGAATAAAAGTAAATGCAATTGGTGACAATGTCAATGAAGGACATAAGTAAACAGCTGGTGATGTCAACAAGAAGTTAAAAGTAAGATTTGCTACACTAAACTACAATGTAGATAATCCTCTTGTGGATAATCAAGAGTTCACTATATATACAAGTGAGAATTAATTAAAGAAGTGTAAACTGTTAAAATACTAGCTAGAAGATATTACCATGGAGGTTGTGGTGCATCAGAGCTTCAATATTCAGTGCCTGTTTATTCAACAAGGATTTATTCAACACCTACTATACATAGTAGGGTCTGAGCTAGATACTCAAGACATAAGACAAATACTACATGGTGGTTCTCTAAAGGAACTTATGAGTTCCTTTAAAGGAACTTATGAGTCAAATGAGGTGCCAGCTATGCAAACGAATGTGTAGTGCTTGTCCTATGGGAAGCTCAGAGAAGACTTGATCAGAAAGGAACTCCCTAACTGATATTTAAAGAATGAGCAGGAGATTGCAAAGCCAGAGAAGGACTTTCCTGTTTGTGCTAAATCTCTTGGGGAATTATAAGGGAAGGTGGGGGATGGGGGGATGAACTCTAGGTACATAGAAGAGTGGAACCTCCCAGACTGTTATGGACCTTGTGCGCCATGCCACGGAGTTTATGTTTTATCTTGCAGCCCAGAGGTTTCCTTGAGGAAGTTTAAGCAGAGAGTGTGACATGTTCAGATTTTCTTGTAACAGAGTCATTCTGGCATCAGTGTAGATTGAGGGGCAATATTGGAACCTAGAGGAACAGTAAGGAGGAATCTTCCCTCTGCTATATGCTTGCTTCCCTCTGGTTCTCTCTGGCTACTGCCAGACTTTTCAGATGGTGCTATTCGTTTTTCCCACATACATTTGCCACAGACCAAAAAAGGGGGGAAGTGGGTGTCTGTTTTACATTAATTTTATTTTTTAATTTATATCTTTTATTTCTTAAGGCAGTTTTAAGTTTACAGAAAAACTGAACAAAAAGTACAGAGAATCTTCCTATACTCCCTCCACCCCACCCCACATACAAATTCCCGTATCTTCATTGGTGGGGTACATTTATTATACATTTGTCAACCATACATTATTGTTAATTGTTGTTAATTAAACAGTTTCGTTGCCCTGAAAATCCCCTGTTCTGTACCACTTCCTTCCTCTCCCCCTTGCTTAGAACCCCTAGCAACACTTACCTTTTCAATGTCTCCATAGTTTTGCCTTTGCCAGGACGTCATCTAGTTGGAATCATGTAGTATGTAGCCTTGTTATATTGCTTATTATATTGGCTTCTTTCACTTAGTAATTTACACTGAAGCCTTCTCCGTGTCTTTTGATGGTTTGATAGCTTACTTCTCTTTTTTTTCCCCAGATAGCTAGCTCATTTCTTTATATTTCTACATAATATTCTATTGTATGAATATACTAGTTAGTTTATCCATTCACCTACTGAAGGACATCTTGGTTTCTTCTGAATTTTGGCAGTTATGAATAAAGCTGCTGTAAGCATCCATGTCCAGGTTTTTGCATGGACATAAGTTTTCTTACTATTTGGGTATATATAGGAAAGTGCTGAATCATATGTTAATACTATGTCTAGCTTTGTAAGAAACTCAAACTGTCTCCTGAAGGAGCTGTACCATTCTGCATCCCACCAGCAATGACTAAGTGTTCCTGTTGCTCTGCATCCTTGTCAGCATTTGGTTTTGCTAGTATTTGAGAATTTAGTCATTCTAATAGGTATTTAATAGTATCTCATTGTTTTAATTTGGAATTCACTAATGGTAAATAATTTTCAGCATCTTTTCATTATGTTTATTTGCCCAAGTAAGTGAAGAGTCTGTCCAGATCATTTTCCCACTTTTAAATTTTTTTCTTACTGGTGAATCTTAATATTTCTTTGCATGTTTTGGATAGAAGTCCTTCTATCAGGCATGCATTTGCAAATATTTTCTTACAGTCCATGGCTTATTTTTCATTCTCTTAATATTGTCATTTCATTCTCTTAATATTTAGCAGAGCTAAATGAAGTCCGACTTCTCAGTTTTTTGTTTCATGGATCTTGCTTTTCTTTTTGTATCTAAAAATTCATTGCCAAATGCTAGTACCTAGATTTGCACCTATATTGCCTCTGGACGTTTTTACATTTGTATTTTGTATTTAATCTATGATTCATTTTGAGTTAATTTTTATGAGAGGTATAAATCTGTGTCTAGGTTTGTTTATTTTGTTTGTTTGTTTGTTTGCTTTTTGCATGTGGATGTCCAGTTGTTCCAGCAATATTTGTTGAAAAAACTATCCTTCCTCCATTGAATTGCTTTTGCTCTTTTGTCACAGACCAGTTAACTATTTCTGGGTGCACCGTTTTCTTTCATTGATCTATTTGTCTATTGTTTCACCAGTACTATCTTGATTAGTGTAGCTGTATAGTAAATGTGAAGTTGGTTAAATCATTTCTCTGACTGCTCTTCAATATTTTGTTGGCTATTCTAGATCTTTTGCTTTTTCATGTCGACTTTAGAATTATTTTGTTGCTATTCACAAAGTAACATGTTGGAATCTAGACTGAGATTTCATTGAATCTGTAGATCATTTTGGGAAGAACTGGCATTTTAACAATATTGTGTCTTCCCATCCATGGACATGGAATAATAACTTTCTATTTATTTAGATCTTTTAAAAAAATTTATTAGAATTGTATAGTTCTATACCTAAGTATTTCTTTTTGAGGATACTCATATTAATAGTATGTTTTTAATTTCAAATTTTAACTGCCAACTGCTTATATATCAGAAAGTAATTGATGTACAATTTGTATATTTAACCCTATAACTTGCAAACTTGCTATAATCACGTTAGTTCTTGAAGGGTTTTTTGTTTTTTTTTTTTTGGTCAATATTTTTTTAAAGATTTTATTTTTTTATTCATAGAGACACAGGGGGGGGGGGGGGCAGAGACACAGGCAGAGGGAGAAGCAGGATCCATGCAGGGAACCTGACGTGGGACTCGATCCAGGGTCCCCAGGATCAAACCCCGGGCTGCAGGCGGCGCTAAACCGCTGTGCCACCGGAGCTGCCCATTTGGTCAATATTTTGAGATTTTTCTACATAGTCATGTCCTCTGAATACAAAAAGCAGTTTTATTTCTTCCTTTACAATCTGTATTCCTCATATTTCTTTTTCTTGTCTTATCATATTAGCCAATACTTTCAGTGTGATATTGAATAGAAGTTTAAAAAGGAGATATCTCTGTTTCATTCTAGATCTTAGAGAGAAAGCTTCTGGTTTCTGCCCATTAGTATGTTAGCTGTAGGGTTTTTGTAGCCACTATTTATGAAGTTGGGGACATTCCATTCTGTTCCTAGTTTGGTGAGACTTTTTATCATGAGTGAGTATTGGATTTTGTCTAGTGCTTTCTCTTTATCCATTGATGTGATTGTATGACTTTTCTTTAGCCTGTTGATGTGATGAATTACATTAATTGATTTTTTAATGTTGAACTTAATTTGCATACCTAGAAAAATCCCACTTGGTTACGGTGTGTAATTCCTTTTGAACATTGTTAGATTCAATTTGCTACTATCTTTTTAAGGATTTTTACATCTCTGTTCATGAGATGTATTGGTCTGTAGTTTTCTTTCTTGTAATATCTTTGTCTGGTTTTGGTATTAGGGTAATACTGGCCTCATAGAATGAGTTGGAAATGTTTCCCCTGCTTCTATTTTCTGAGACAGATTGTAGAGAATTGGTATCATTTGTTCCTTACATGTTTGGAAGAATTCCCTAGTCATTGTTTCACATAGATATGTCACAAACCAAATAATCAGGTCTGTTTTGGATTGGGTGAGGATTTTGTTTTGTTTTGCTTTGCTTTAGATTTGCTTTTCTTAAATACATGCACTCTAATAAATTCATAAACATGGCTATGACACTGTGCATATATTTTTCGCTTCCACGAATAAAACTTCATTGTCATAATGATCACCATACTTTAAAAGTGCACACATTTGTTCAATACAATAATTTTTTTCAACAATTAAATTTCTGAAAATAAATTCATATATGTCCACTCCTCTCCAAATCAATCTGGATCTCATCTTTTATAGGCCTTTTTTTTCTAAAAATATTTTTGTGTTTATATTTAGACAAGTTACTTAAATCTCCTTTCCCTCAGTTTTTCTTAACAAAAAGAAATTAGTACCAAACTCACAGAGTTCTTGCTTCCATTACATTAGTGAGTTAATTATGTAAAGGATGTAGGACAATGTCTGACATACAGTAAGTGCTTAATAAAATTCAGCCATTGTTATGATTACCCTGCTGGAGGGTCACCAGTCCTCCTTATCCCTCTCCCATTCTGTCTCTTATCACACTTCTATGGCCTACAGACCAAAATCTAAACCTCTTATCTAGAATCCAAGGGCATCAACAATCTGGCTTTTCTTGCTATTTTAAGATTGTTGCATTTATCCCCAGGAAAATCCCCTTTTCAGTTCCAACTGATTACTCATCACCCCCAAGCATGGCTTTCACTTCATTCTTCCTCCTACAGTTGTCCATCCAGCCCCTTTAGTCACTGGAGGTCTGGCTTGTCTTTGTATTTGAAGTAATTTTTATAACATTCATCAATCTGAGCTTTATTAAAGAATTTCCTACTAATAATACAAGCCCACAGTGTTTTTAGATCAGGAACAGACTTAATGAATCACTTGGCCGATGTGAATAAACTAAATCCTAGAGGGGTCAAATGGCTGATCCAATTTTGTGTTGCTAAAGGCTATCAGAGTGAGGTGCCCTTTCCCTATGGTGCCAAAAAATACAAGTGCAACCAGTTACATTATTTTAATTCTTCGGTTTGTGTTTATTTTTAATTTTATGTGACATTCCAAATACAGACAAATCCCTGTAAGTGTTAGAACTAAAATTTTATCCAAATTTCCAAGATTTGTGTTATCATATCTGTCTTCTACGTAGGAAAATCTCAAAGTGTTAAAGACTGCCATCCCTTTGCATAGATGTTTCTTGAGTGTTTGTATGTGGTTCTTCTTTAGCCTTTTAATAGTCCCCAGGAAGCAAATGTTACTCATGAGTCACTACTTTTTTCCAGAAAACAGAACTGCTTTTCAGTGGAATAAAGATTTTTAAATAGTACACAGGTAAAGAGCAGGAAATAAATATCTGTGTAACTAATTGAAAGCACTGGGGAAATAGAGAAGCAGAATGTAGTTATTAATAATCTCTCTATTTATATGGAATGAACTATTCATTTGAGGAGCTGGAACATAGAGTAGATACTGCTTCATTTAAATTTGTGACATTACTGTGTAGAATATAAGCATAATATCAACAACAGCCTGGCTTCATTTATGGGTTTGCAGTCCGCAAAGTTAGGAGCTAGGAAAGGAGAGAGGGATGTTTGGGAGGAAAAAAAAAAAAGGTACTGAGAAATCCCAGATTGCTTGTGAGACCTGGAAATGGGTTCAGGGATTTGACAAAATTGCTGATGTATTACTATGTGGTCTCTATTAGTGGGCAGTCAAATTCACTTTCAAGTTTTCAGTGTTATTTATTCCTATGAGATGTCCTGGAAGAATCTTTCCTGTTTCTCAAGCTCTTCCTAGGATCCAAATTCCTAAGTTTAAAAAGTACATAGAGGCAAAAATGACATTTGTGAGGACCATTGAAGGGGGATACAGTGCACAAAAATTGTACTAGTGTCAAAAAGTTTGCTATAGCTAGAAATACAGTGTAAGATAAAAATATACCATTTCCTAATTTTGCATTCAAGTAATGGTCAAACATTTGCAAAATAGAGGCTGATACCTGCATTAAAATTTAAAGTGCCAGCTACTTTAAACTAACATCAAGTTTGTTCCTTAGAAACAATAGCAAAACCATAGCCAATTCATACCCTTCTATTCATAATAAAAAAATTTTTTTTTGAAAACTAAATCTATCCTGGAGAATTTCCTCAGAAAATTTATGACACCATTACACACACACACACACACACACACACACACAAACACACACGCAGCCTATTCCAAAAGATTCACTGGTTATTGTTTCATTATAGAAAGAGAAGTTGAATCAATTGAGCCTAAGGTATGTCTTGATATCTCTTAGTATTAGGCCATATTTGCTCAACATCAATAGACTCTTTTGAAATTTATTGTTAATCAAATTGTTCTACAAACTGAAAAATGTAAAATAACAAACTCTTGAGTTGAATCAGAGACCTCATTTCATTTAATCAATAAATTAGATAAATACTAAGACTAATGTTCAACCATAGATTATTGTCTACCATATTCCCATGTGGCCAGTTAAGATTCAATTTTCATTGTAAATAAAAGCAGCAGAAACTCCACCCCTCCCTTTGAGGTATAAACTGTTGAATTTATGAGATCAAATATTGAAGGTAAATTCACATCGCAAACACATATCTGATGCATGCATACTTTTTAAAGTACTAATGGTAGGCATATAATGGAAATTAATTGAAGTCATTTTTATGTATATGCAATGCTCATACATGTTCAAGAAATTTTGGTTGCATGTTTTAACAATAACGGCATAATAGAAAATTCTATAAGCAATATATAAAACTACCTGAAGTAGAACTACCTGTTACGATGATTGTAGCTTGGATTTATATAACAGTACATTTGCACATACATCTTTCTACCATCTGTCATTTAAAAAGAGGAGCTTTGGAAGCTGTATTAATGCTTGGAGTCCAGTTTATTCAAATAAAAAAATTTAAATAAAATTTATAAGCAAAGAGAAAAAACACTCTAGAGGAGCGTGTTTGAGAAAGATATTTATTTAATTTGTTTGGAGCCAAATATTTCTGCTTACTTGATATCACTTAGAGGTATAGGAATTTTACTATGAATGCTGTCAGAACAGGTAAGTCATTTGTTGGTTCTGACAATTGAAAATAAGATCAAAGCAGCTTAGCAAATGAGAAACATCTAAACCACAAAAGCAGGGAAGGAAAACTGAGTGAGGGGGGAAGGAAAAAGAGTTCAGGACAAATACAAAAAGCAAAAAATAAAGGATTGCTAAGAAATTAGCTCATGTTTAAACCATGAATTTAAAAAGGCAGCCCCAATTCTTTTACTTTTATCATGTCATTTTGCCCCACTGCTCATCAGAAAGTCTGATGACCAGTGCTTTTACTACTGTGTTACGTAGTTTCTGAAGCAAGGCCCAAGTGGCCAGTAAGCTAAGGAGAGAAAAAGAAGCCACCCTGGAGCTGGTGTTAAAAAATAAGATATAACAAATTACAGCAGTTACTTCAGCTCATCTCTGCCCTGTGTCTTTTCACAGATCCTTCTACTTGTTGATGGGTACAGAAAGGGAAAGAATGGGAAAGAAAAAAATAAGATCACTACTACAAATGAAAGAAGACTCTTAGATATTCTTGCTCTCCTAATCCTTATAATTGAAAATAAGAGAGATTTAGAGAAACATCGTATTCTGTTCTCTTCTTGTTTTCATGAGAAAGCTAAGCTCTGTAACAGTTCTGTGACTTACCCAGGTACCAAGCAGAGTTGGGAACAGGATACAGGTGTCCCAGCTCCCAGCCTCTCAAGTGCTCCTTGAAAAGACACTAGAATGCCAATTTAAGAAAATAACAATTAATGAGGTGAATCTGAATTGCTTACAGGCATAAAGGGAACCACTTTAACAAAAGGTTAAAGAAGAGATTCCTTCTTTCATGAGGAGGTCTTTTAAGCAAGATGAGGTCATCCAAACTACCACCCTCAAATACTTCTAAATTCTAAGAACCCAAAATTAGTGGAGTTAATATGGACTAAATTAAACTAAATATGGAGTTAATGTTTCATATGAAAAGTTTAGGAGGTCAAAGTTGGTCAAACTCATATGAGAAAGAGTATTTTTTCTGAGTGGTATATAATTTTAAGTGCAGTAGAGTCCCTTATGAAATCCATGTATACAGTTGATTCATGCTCCCTTTCCTCTTAAGCAAATTGGTGGATTCAACAGACTGGGCTCAAGGGCTGTGATTCAGGATACTTATATCTCAGCTCCTTCCCTTAAGTACCTGCATATTTCAGGTGAATCTCTTTACCCCTAGGAGATGAGAGTGCATGAAGGCAACTTAGCTCTAAAATTTGTTGACTTAGAGAATATTAATTTTTGTATATAAACTGAGCACAAAAGGTTTCCTTTTTATTGTTGCTTTTCCCCTTGTCCCTACATTTTTCTCTTTATCAATTCTGAGTTTGCTTTTAAATTGAGTCTTGACCCAACATTTCACCCTCCCATGATATCATTCTGCACATGGGAAAAAAATACACTATGCTATACAATAGTGTGATCTATAGGCAGATTTTGGAGGTAAAAATCAGGGTCTGTTTCTTTTTTTCTTTTTGTCTTAAGTAGAGCACAGTGCAGATAATTACGGTTCATCTCTCTAATTATTAGTCTAATTCCAAATTAGAGGAAAATCTGGTTGATATTTTCAATGGTCGGTATAATGTTGACTGCTTAAAGTAGAACTAGGTTAAGAAGTAGGTAGGGTCTCATCTTAAAGTGCTTTATGATTGAGCAAACTGAGACACCTCTGAATGTCTGAGTGTGTATATGAATTACACTTTCCTAACTGAACCATCTTTTGTGTCCAAATCTTCAAGCTTGTTCTTGATTTTTTTTTCCTTTTATTGAGATGTAGCTGACATATCCCATTCTATAAGTTTATGGTGTACAACACAATGATTTGATCTATTGTTCCTGACGTTTTGGTCTCCTTCCTTTTTTCCCCATTGTGATCTAAAACTTGTCAATTTCCATTCTCTCTGATAACATCACTCATACCACAATTCACCAGTTTTTCTCCACAACCCGTGACCCCAATTTTTTTCTATTGTTCAGGTGCACAAAAAGTGAGAGATAAATTTATATTAGAACTTACTTTACCTCTTGAATGTATTATAAAAACCACTCAGCTATTGATAGAATATGCATGATTCCAGATTTTAATGTGGACTTCTTTTAAAAGACATTTCTGGTCATAGTATATTTTTAGTTACCATATCAGAAAATAGTGTATACTTAAAATCATTAAATATAGAGAGTTATAACATATTCAGATAACCTGAATGTCCATGACAATCAGTCAAAAATTGCCTGTTTTGCAAGTATATTTGTATATCTCCTTTAAGAGACTCCAAATACACATAAATCAGACTGCTTGAAGTTTGCTCACAGTTTGTTGATGCTTTGTTCAGGTTTTTTACAGTCCTTATTTTCTCTGTGTTTCACTTGTGATAATTTCTATCTCCATGTCTTTAAATTCATTAATCTTTTCTGCTGTGATGTCTAATCTGTTGTCAAATCCACCCAGTGTATTTTTTGTCACTTAAAGTTCAAAAAGAGTTTTCTATGTATGTTATGTCTTTCTTAAGTACACTCAATCTTTCATCCATTATTGAACACATGGAATATAGTTTTCACTTTTTTAATGTCCTTGTCTGCTAACTTTATCAGTTGTGACTTTTCTTTGCCTGTTGGCTTTTGTCTGTGACTTATACGTTGCATTTTCCTGTGTACTTACTGAGTTTTTACTAACTGTCAGATATTGTGAATTTTACCTTGGTAGGTGCTAGATATTTTTTAATTTATGTAAATATTCTTGAGCTTTGTTCTCAGCAGCATTTAAGTTACTTGGTAACAATTTTATCCTTTCAAGGTATTTATGTATGTACGTATGTATATGTGTTTGTGGGATCAGAGCAACCATTAATTTAAGGTGAATTCTTTCCCCCCTGCTGAGCCAGTGCCTTTCTGAATACTCAATGCAATGAAGATATTGAAGCAAGAGGTTTTCTGCTCTGACTTATGGGAACAGCCTTGTGTGAACTGTGGGAAATTTTCCCTCTGCTTCTCTCAGGAAGGATTTTGCTTGGCTTCCGGTAGCTTCCTTATATGCAAGCACAGATCAACATTTAGCATAAGACTCAGGGAGGATCCCCTAAAGATCCTCCTCTGGAACTCTGCTCTAGGAGCAGTTGCTTAGACTCCCTGGCCTGCCAGCTTGGAAGACGTCCAGGTTCACCCTGGTCCCCCCTCCCCACATGTGGCTGAAAACTCTCCATACAGTGAGCTGGGCAATTTGGGGCTCACCTCACACATTTTTCCTCCTTCAGAGATCACTGCCCTGCACTGCCTCATGTCCAGTGTCTTAAAAGTGTTTCACATAATTTGTCCGTTTTTTCTTAGTTGTTTCAGGTAAACCTGGTTCCTGCTATTCTGCCTTGATCAGAACAATTACTGCTTAAATGCCCATTGACCACCACTTTGAGAGCTATCGCCGGAAGATACAAAGCAAGGTTACAAAGCAAGATCTTAGTTCCAGTGATGAGAAGATATTTCTGTAGCATCAGCTCAAGTCAGGCACTGACTTCCCTGGAATGGCCAGGGAAGAGACAAAAAGATTTCTGTCACCCTGACATTACAGTTATAAGCCCCTCCATTCTTTAGAGCAGCTACGTTCTACACTATTTGCAAATACTTTTTCTGCTTGTTTGGTAGAACCTTTTGAAATATTATTATCCTGTAATAATTTTCAGTGTTACTCTTGTCCCTCCCTGCCTTCCCATCCCCATGTGGAAACAGGGGGAGTAGTTACTAGACTCCTCGTTTCCTGCTTCCACCTGCAGATATTTCATGTCTTCTAAAAATGTTTAAAACTACCCTTCTTCATTTTCACCCTATTTTCTTTTTAAGGGAATAACTGAAAACAAATTTAGTGAAATCACACACACACACACACACACACACACACACACATAGTTTTTAAACCAAAATATGAATTTTACTACCAATAAATTTTACTATAGATTTGAATGTGTAAGTGACCTGTGACCAGAATCAGGTTTCTTACTGCCTCCTTGAGCAAAGCTAGGCTATTCTGCGTTGCCCCCCACCACATCTCCAGTGGCTTACTGCACACAGGAGGTAAAAAAAATGCCTGCCTAATGAGAAGAGACTGCTCCAAAAGTGAGAAGAGAGCCCAAGGCATTTGTGCACAGATCAGTCTTCAATTCTAAAGAGGTTGATCTATTTATTATTAAATAGATACAGGGATAGGAATAAGAAAGGGTGAAATATTCCAGTTAGTTTTCATTTCTTTATTTTTTTTTTGATCCATCAATATCCCTTTTAGTATATAAACATGACTAAGTGATTTCATTCTGGATGTAGACCAAGCCTATAAATTTTATATTTTTTCAGAGTTGGTATTAGAATTATTCTAACCTCATAAAAGAGTTTTTGAAAGAATTTAAGATTGGTGTTACTTTTTCCTTAAATGCATGTTAGAATTCACCAATGAAACCCTCTCAGCCTGGAGTTAGTTCCCCTTCTTCCTTCCTTCCTCCTTCATTCTTTAATGAATTCAATTTCTTTCATAAATCAAAGTCGGCTGCTCAGATTTTCTGCTTAATTTTCTGTCAAATTTGTTGATATACAGTTGTTCATAATATTCTCTTATTGTTTTTTAAGTGTCCATAAGGTCAGTTGTGATACTGTTTAATTCCTGATATTGGAAATTTTTATCCTTTTTTTCTTGATGAGTCTAAATAAGTTTATTAATTGTGTTGATCTCTTCAAAGAATAGACTTCTGATTTCATTAATTTTCCCTATGATTTGATTTCTATTTCTAATTGATTTCTGTTTTACATTTATTATTTCCTTCCTTATACTAACTTTAGGCTTAATCTGCCCTCCTTTTCATAGTTTCTTAAAGTAAAACTTAAATCATTAGTTTTAGGCTGTTTTTCCTTTCTCTCATAGGCATTTAGATCTATAAATTTCCTTCTAAAAATGATTTAGTTGCATCCCACAAATTTTGAAATGTTGAATATTCAGTAACCTTCAGTTCAAAATATGCTCTAATTTCCCTTGAGATTTTTTTTAAGCCTTGGATTATTTAGAAGTGTACTTTTAATTCCCAAATATTTGGAGTTTTCCTAGATATCAGTTGTTATTAATTTCTACTTTAATTTTATAATGATTAGGTAGCATACCAGTAAATTTATTGACACTTGTTCTAGGAGTGAACATAAGGGCAATCTTGGTGAATGTATCATGTGCACTTGAAAACAAGATATGAGGGCAGCCTGGGTGGGTCAGCAGTTTAGCACCGCCTTCGGCCCAGGGAGTGATCCTGGAAACCTGGGATCGAGTCCTGCATCAGACTCCTGGTGGGGAGCCTGCTTCTCCCTTTGCCTGTGTCTCTGCCTCTCTCTCTCTCTGTGTCTCTCATGAATAAATAAATAAAATCTTAAAAAAAAAAAGAAAAAGAAAACAAGATATGTTCTACAGATATTGAATATAAGGTTCTATAGCTATAAATTAGATCAGGGTAGTTGGTAGTGTTGTTCAGATGGTCTGTGTCACTAGTGATGAGGGATCTAGTCATTCTATCAGTTGCTAAGAAAGACGTTTAAATATCCATTTATGATTGTGAACCTTTCTATTTTTTTCTTAGATTCAGTCAGTTTTTGCTTGATATATATTGAAAGTCTTTTTAAGTGCATGCACATTTATGATTGCTATGTCTTCTTGATCAAGGATCCATTTTTCATTATGAAATTTTTTTTTATCTCTGCAGTATTATCTTAAAGCTTATTTATTATGGACAGTCACACTAACATCCTTCTGCTTGTACTCTATGTGTTATATAATCATTCAGTCCATTTACTTTTAACCTCTCAGCCTTCATATATTAAGAGTATCCATTGTAGATAACATCAAATAGGAACTTCCTCTTTATTCATTCTGGCAATCTATGCCTTTAATTAACGTCCAGACCATTATAATTTAACGTAAATATTAGGTTGGATTTAAGTTTACCATTTCTTATTTGTATATATTTCTTCTCTTTTTTATTATTATCATTATTATTATTATTATCATTACTGTTTTTTCCTTCATTCCTACTTTCTTTAGGATTATGCAAATTTTGTGCATTATAATTTATCTGAATATTGCAGAAAATTACATGACAACAAAATGGACAACCTAGAAGAAATGGGAAAATTCCTAGAAACTTACAATCCTCTAAAACTGAATCAGGAGGAAATAGAAAATGTGAACAGACTAATTACTAGTGATGAAATTGAATTCCAAAAAACAGATGAGAAAGGAAAGCTTCCAAATATTTTCTACAAGGCCAGCATTACCCCAATACTAAATCAGTCAAAGACTGCACAAAAAAAGAAAACTACAGTCCAGTATCTCTGATGAATATCTGTAGGCTTTTCAGCTACCCTTCTTTGTTTTATTATTTTGGTTGCAGTTCTAGAGATTATAGTATGCATCCTTAACTTTCCATAGTCTGCCTCATGATAATATCTCACCATTTTACATAAAATGTAGAAGTTTTGTAACAGTATAGATCCATTTATGATACAGATTTCATGTGTATATATACATATAAAATAAATTCCAGGAGACAATGTTGTAATTACTGCCTTAAGTGATCAAGTATATGTAAAATAAATGAAAAGCTGTGTGTGTGTGTGTGTGTGTGTGTGTGTGTGTGTGTGTAAACCAGATATTTGTTTCTGAGGCACTTCATTCTTTCCTGAAGATGCAGGATTTCTCCAAATATAATTCCCCTTTAGCCTGAAGAAGCACTCCTTGCAAATCAATTCAGCTAACAGCATTTTTTGCGTGTATATTTTTTTATGTACAGACACTTTTATTTCACCTTTCTTCTTAGAAGATATTTTTGCAAATATGGAATTATAGGTTGAGAATTTTCTTCTTTTGAGTCCCTGGAGGGTTTTGGTTCATAATCTTCTGGGCTCCGTTGTTTCTAGTGAGAAGCCACAGGTCATTCAAGTCATTGTTTTCCCCCACACGATATATTTTCTGGGGGCTTATTTGTTTTATTTTGTTTTGTTTTCGACTTTTAAGATTCTCCCTTTACCATGACTTTCAAGGATATGCTAATATGGCTTTCTGCTGCTTAGTTTGCTAAGCTTCTTGAATCTGTAGAGTTGTGTCTTTCACTAATTTTAAGAAATATTCAGTAATTATTCCTAAATTATTATTTCTTATGATTCTTTTGCCCCTCTCTCCTTAGTACTACAATTACCATGTGTGGATATTGCCCTACAGATTCTTGAGGACCTGTTCATTCTTTTCTGTCTCTCTTCTTAAAAGGTTGTATTTATTTATTTTAGAGAGAGAGAGATTAAAGCATAAGCCGGGGGTGGGGAGGAGCTGCAGAGGGAAAAACAGTCTCCTTACTGAGCAGAGAGCCTGATATGGGGCTCAATCCCAGGACCCTGGGATCATGACATGAGCCAAAGGCAGACACTTAACCAACTGAGCCACCCAAGTGCCCCTGTTTATTCCTTTCAGTGCTTTGCACTTCAGAATGAATTATTTCTGTTGATCTGTTTTCATATTCATTGACTTTTCCATTATTGTATTCATTGTACTTTCAAGCCCATAGAGTGATTTTAATAAATTGTGATTTTCAGTTTTGAAAATTCTATTTGGTAGCATTTCATAGATTCACTTCCTCTGCTGTCATTTCCTGTGTTTTTATTCATGAGGAGTATATTTTCCTTTATATCATTGAGCATAGTTATAATGGCTGCTTTAAAATTCTCAGATGCTATTTTGATACCTAAGTTGATCTCTTTTCTCTTGAAAATGTATCACATTTTTCATCTTGTTTTTGTATGCCCAATAATTTAAAATTGTATCTTGGACATAGTAAATATTATGTTTTAAATACTTTGGATTCTGTTATATTCCTTCAGAAAGTGGATATTTTTGTCTTAGGAGGCAAATAACTTGACTGGACATAAGCTGCAAACTCTACCTCTTAGACTGTAGCTCAAATGTCAGTTTAGATTTTTGCTGTTTTTCTTTAAAATTCCCTAACTGAGCTGCTGCTTGCAATCAGTCCTGCACTTGTCTGGTTTGGAAGTCAGCCAGAGATTTGGGCAGGGTTTTATACAGAATTGTGCTGTCCCTACTCACTCCCTGCCTCAAATTCTCCAAAAATACTAATGGTTTTCTATTGGGTTCTTAGCATCCATGTATAGCTAAAATCTATAAAAACCGGAAACTTCATTTTGTGTTATTTCCTTCTTCCAAATGTTGACTCTCTAGACTATGCCTGCTTTTATTCACATGCCAGTGCCTTCAGGTTAATTGGTTGAGTTTGGGGAGTTCTGTTTTGTTTTGTTTTTTGTTTTTGTTTTTGTTTTTGCTTGTATTTTTTCCCCAGAATTTAGAGTTGCTATCTGCAGAGGTTCATTCTAGTGAGAGCTTATTATCCTAATCCAAAGTGAAACCCCCATCTCACAAGTCTTAGAAAATTTGTGTGTAGGGTGGTTTCTGAAAATACAGGTTTTAATGTATTCTATCATTTTAAATTGAGTTTCAAGAGTTGCCTTTTGTTAGTTTTTTTGTTTGTGTGTGTGTGTGTGTTTAATAAAGTAGATCTTAGAAGTTCACTCAACTGGAATCTCTCTAAACCCCCATGCAACCCATTTTTTAAGTCTATTTGTCATTCTCAAAGGAACTCATTTTCTCATTCTAGACCCCTACCCCAAGCAACCCATTGTCATATTCTAACCCTGGATTCTGTTCCAACAGCATTTCAGAAGGCTTCAGGATCATTTAGCATGACTTCTGGGTAATGCCACTACTGTAGCCTCCTGTTCTCCATGGAGTGCCTAAAAGTCTTAGCATCTGGATCTGTAGTATTCTGGTGCTGCTGGAAAATACCACAGCATCACATCTCATCAGGCATGCATTGATTGCCCTTGGATCACCCTGGTCACTAAAGTTCCAGAGTGAAAATATAGTTATATTCAAGTTTCTGGTCTTTTCACCACCTAAATCCTAAGTGCTTATATCTGGAATTTTTTTTTAATATTTTATTTATTTATTTGTGAGAGATACACAGAGACAAAGTTAGGTAGAGGGAGAAAGAGGCTTCACACAGGGAGCCTGATGTGGGCCTCAATCCCAGAACCCTGGGATCATGACCTGAGCCAAAGGCAGACAGACGCTCAACCACTGAGCCACCTCGGTGCCCCTCAGTGCTTATCTTTGAAAACATACTGCATCGAATGCTTGGGTGTCTAGGTCAGGATGGATAGAGCATTGCTGGCATTCCTGTGGCAAAAAAAGAGAGGGGAGTGAAGTTCTTTGAAAACCCTCTGGAGTCCAGTTCCCCATCAAAACAAGCTGTGGCCATACAGGCTCCAGACTTGGGAGCAACCTGAGTTCTCCCCAACCCCACACCCTGGGGAAGGCAGGAGATCTGGAATTAAACATCCATTTCTAAGGGACATTTTTCAGTCTTTTAGTACTTGCGTCTTAAGTGTATAATGGAAAGTATAATGCACAGGGCACAGCTAGTTCATGGGAGTATAATGTGAATGAAGTGATAGAGAATGGGATGTCCTCTAAGTCATGGAGAGTACAGATCCCAACATGCATATTTTGCCTTTATTTATTTGGAGAGATTTTGTGATACTTTATGAATAACAAAGCCCTGCAATTGGCCTGCCATCACTAGAAGAACCAACTAATGAAATGTGCCATTGATTTTCTTCTGTCTTTTTCGACCCTCTGTTAAATTTAAAGTGGAAAAGAGATACATTAAATTCCAATTCTAATAATAGCCCCCAATGGGGACCCAGTAGCTAAGACAATGGAAGAGAGACCTTTCCAGTAGGTTGCTTTGAGCCTAAATGACGTCTGTCATGATCATGTTATTTAGTGAAATGAAATCATGGAAGTGTGTTGATTCTTTCAGAGCGTAAGTGTCACATCCCCAAATCATGCCCACTGGTAGTAGTTAAGCTTCACTCTCTAAAGAGAGCCCTGCATGACTTAAGAGGCAGTAGTTTTGAGAATCCCATACTTTAGATTCCCAGGTATTCATGAAGCAAATGGACGCTTTCACTGTCCATTCTACTCTCTTCCACTGACCGACCATGGCTTTGAGTTCAGCCTTTCCATATCAGTAGAGCACCATTAGAAAGCAGCAAATTCATCAAGGAAAATAATGTTCAGAGGAAAAATAAAACAAGCCTTTAAAAAAATGTTTTCAGCAAAGAAAAGAGTAAGGTATAGCGCACCTACTTTTTCTGAAGCAGTAGCTAACACTTTTAATGGAAACTTCTGTGCTGTCACCGAGGTATTTCTAAAGAACCAGAGACTTATAATTAATTGTATTAATCATGAAGACTAAATTTATCCTCGGCTTCTATAGTGTGTTAAGGATAGAGATGTTTACCCAAGAAGAAAGCTAACATGGCATTCTTCTGTGCGGATGTAATTTTCACTTGACAGAGTGTGTATTCGTATGGTAGGTGTTTGCTTTTCATTTATCCACTTAGAGTCTTTCATCCTTTTGGAAATGTATTGATTTATTTTGTGAAATGTAGAGAGAAGAGAAAGGAAAAGGCTGTGATTTGTGACAAGTATACCTCCTGAGCAAAGTATTTATTTATCTTACCTACCTTTCTGTTCTCTCCATCATTACCCAGTTGTTGTTATTGTTGTTGTTGTTTTTTATTGAGATGTACTTGACACATAACCATTATATTAGTTTCAGGTGTACAACACAATGATTCACTATTTGTATATATTGCAAGATAATGATCTGTTATCAATAGTCTTTGTATATTGTAAAACAGCCATCTAAGACCTCATTAACCTCACAATTTCTCAACATATTATAATAACTATAATTATAAAATATAAAGAACTCCCAGTTTTACTTTTAGTGAATTGCACTTTGATCCCTCCTATCAAAAAATGTGAGAGGGCAGAAACGTGTGATCTCTCAGTATAAAAATGACATCCTCTTTCCTAACAGGATTGCAAGCATTGGAAAGCAGGCGGGAAAGGTTTGCACTGTGATATCCATATCCTATCTTGCCAAAGGATAAATAAAGGGCATTCATTCATCAGCTTTCAAGCTGCCACCCTCTTTTCTTTTCCCCCAGCCCCCACGTCTCCCTGAAATGGGGAGGAGGGAGGTTCTGATTATTTTTGCCTATTTCTAGCAGAGCTAGGCATGAACAATTAAATTTAGGGCTTCCCTGTGGTCTGTGAATAACAGTGCACGGTGCTAACCATCAGGGCACAAAGGCAGACAACAACAAAAAAAAAGGCTTTTTTATTTTTTGTTTACCCTTCAGGACACTGTTTACCTTATCACTGAAGGGGAAGTTATCATCTCATCCCTTTTGGAAATTGTACTCGGTTTATTCTCTAGCTTCGAGTCTGAGACTGTCCAGTGACAAAGTGGGTATGTCATCCTGGGGCTAGGGGATTTCTCTACGGCCCTGCTCTCCCCCCACCTGCCGGACCCCTGCGGATGTGTGTGTGTCTGTCCCTCCACCGTCTGTCTATCTCTGTGTCTCAGGCTTTGCTCAGTCTCTTGAGTACACTCTCACTTCCTCCTTCTCCCTACACTGTCTCATTCCTTTTTCCTTGATTTTTCTGTCAAGAGGCTTTTTCTTTTTCTCCCTTTCAACCAGAATGATTTTTCCCCTTTTCTCCCTCTCTCTAAATTTACTTCACAGCAGATTGTCTTGTAGTAAATCACCAAAAACCCAAATAGCACTAAAGCATTCTGATACAACATTAGCATTTGCTTAACAAGCACAAGATAAACATTAAACAAAGAACTGCATTTCTTTATTAGAGGCTGCAAGATACATAATCCATGAGCACAAGAAACATGGGACCCAGTGGATATGCAGATGTGTGTTATTTCATTGGCGCTGGGCGGCCTTGTTAGAAAAGGTTTTCATCTGAAGGCTTGGGGGTGGATGGTTGACTGTCCCTGGTGGGGCTGTAACTAGATACAGAGACTGTTGCAAGCTAGACTGGGCTCCCTGGTGGACGTGCTGATTGGACAGCCTGAGGAAAACTTGGGAAGCATCGGGAAGTGAACTCAATCACCTTGGGGATGATAGGGTAGAACCAGATGAAGGCATTTGACTTCTTTTGTAACTCCCACTAAGGACAGATTGCCAGTACGATCCAGCTTCCATAACTGCAAATCAGGCCCTTTCCCCTATGCCGATTTCATTAGAATGGCCAGCATGGTGCAAAGAGGAAAAAAAAAAAAAGGTTAGACACAGTAATTTTACAGGCAGGCGGGTACAAAAAAAATCTGCATAATTAAGCAGTCAAGGCTGCTAATAGGGGAGTTTATATGCTCTGGGACCAGGCAAGGGCAGCACATATGGATATAGCACTGGATATTAAATCTACGGCATGCAGACTTACTTCAGGGCCCTCAGAGAAAAGGCTAATTATAGAGAGAGGAATTGTGTTTACTGGTCTGTCTTGGGCAAAGATGGTGAAAGAAGTACAACCAAGTTTTGCAGTTAGACATGAACAGGCTGTTAATAGAGATATCAAAATATGTGCTTGTGGTTGTTTCCTACCTAATCAACACAAAATTATAGGTTCCGCAGACACTCCCTCCACCCTATATTACCTGCTAGAGACAAAACATTTGGAGTTAAGTTTCATACGTGAAGTATATGTGTAACGTCAAGATGCATAGGATAGGAGTGTGTTTATTATTAAACTGCCACAATTTAATCTCCACTGTGCTCTTTACCATCAATAAATTCTATTTAGCAGTGTAGCTTAGCCCTGTTTAAAAACATCAGCGCTTCTGGGCATGAGCTCAAAGTCAGCACTTAACCAGGAATGGAGAGCCTGAAGTGGAAGTTGCAACGGGCAGGAGTAAAGCCTTTCGAGAAAGGGTGTGTTTCTAGAAGGGGCTCTGCTGGGGTGGGCATTAACATTTTATAATGTAGATCAAAGGTAAAGAGAAAACCCAAAGGCCTCTTTGTCACGAGCCCCTAACGACTGCCTCGTATACAAGCTGAGACGATTTCTTCAAATTATTAAAGAGATTCATTTCATATTTGTATGTATGTATGCATATACGAATGCACACATGCACTTACTTAATTCCATACAAAGAACATTTCCCAAAGAGGATGGGACAGTGGGCCATTTGCCCTGGGCTGGATGTGCCAATGCACGCCTGGTTGTTTCGGGGGACCAGAGCCTCCTGCAGATTTTGTTTGTAAAGAAGCAGTCTGGACCCTTTGTCCTTCAGGGAGGCTTCCCATGGAAAGCAGCAGCCCTCGCCTAACACAGATTTGTGGCTGGGGGCTCTGGCCATTCGCAGGCCTTTTGTGCATTCCATTGCTTCCCCCCAACTAGGAGGGCCAGAGAAGAATCCCACCGCCTCGTCTCAAGATGCACTGAAACCTCGGGCTTAGGAAAGTAAACAGCATCTGATCAGCCAGATATTGGGTCAGGCTCGCCTGACATCTGTGCTCTTCGCAGAGGCGGGGAATTCATTGCTAATGAGAAGACCAAGCCTGTGCCTGGGAAACTGGGAGTCGGAAAGGCTAATGGATGGGGAGGTTAGACCCCTAAGACAAGGGAAAGCATCACGTTGGCACACAGGGTGCTGTGCACCTGCTTCTTGTCTGCTCATTGTTCACCAGCTGACCAGGGGGTGTCCCCTTTTCCTGAGTCAGATCTTAAGCCACTTGGATGGGAGGGTGAAGGTCTTGAGGGACTAGTGTAGGGCACATGCCCAATGCAGATATTTTACCCTCAGATTTTGAAATGCCTTTTTCCTAGGAGCTACTAATTCAGTTTTTAAAATCAGACTAGTCCTCAGGATTTTTTTTTAAAACTTGGTGGCTTCTGATATATTCTGATTTCTAGACATAATGGTGAGGTGGCAGTCTAAAGAAAGAAAACTGGGACTGCCCACAGACTAGTAGGGACAGTGTGGCACACGTGCAATGCAGTAGCATTGAAAGTACTCATTAAGATCATTCTTTTTATTCCATTCTTTCTACTGGAGACTTAAAAATGTAAAAGACAGAAAAATCTGTATGAAGGACACAGTAGAGATCCATACCTGGGAAACGGTAGCAGCCCTAGAATGTAGAGGGCAGTGCCTGACCATCATTTTTCTGCCTGTCAAGAGAAAATGAAGTTGACCAGAACACTAGCAAGCAATAAGTAGTCCCCACCAGGAAAGGGGAAAACGTTATTATGTTTTACATAGAAATAAGTAAAGAGGACAGGGCTAAACACACAGTGGCTTTTATTTTGTAACTTTGGGGCTGACCAAAAGTAGGAAAACGGGGCGAGAAGCATGTCACTGGCAGAGGACTGATATGAAGTTGAAAAGCTCTCTTTCGCTAACATGTTGAATTGTTTGGGGATACAAAGAAGGGCCAACCCTCTACTCCTACCCAGGCCATAGGTGGACTCAACATCCCTTACTGCACAGTGGTTTCCCATGTCTGGCTCCTTCCTCCCTCCCTCAATCTCTCTCTTCCTTTCTTGTCTCCTTCCTTCCATTCATCATTCAACAATGATGAAAAAACAGTTGTATTGAGAAGAAACCTAGTAAGTATTAAGGAGCACAATTAAGAAGAACTGTATCTTGTAAGGGAAATGAGGTATGTCTTTATGCTATGGGGGAAAATGTGATAAAATGCCCTAAGAATCCTATCAAGTAGGAACTTATAGGAGAAATGAATTCTGAGGGAGAGAGAAAGAGACTTGGCTAGGCAGGAACAGTAAGTATGACAGTTTATTCTACATAAACTGTGCTAGTCTTCCTCATTTGGGGACCAATTTTCTGTCATCCCAACAAATATGCTGATAGGTTATCTAAATCATTACTCCCCACCCCCATCCCAACATAGAACATAGTTAGGTTGAGGAGAAGAAGATGAGGAGGATGAAGGAGAAAAACAATAGCCAGTATTGTTACGACAATGCCTTGAGTAGAAGAGGTTTTCAGAAGTGGAGAAGTTACCAGCATTAACATCTTCTGGATATTGTTTTAAAGTTTATCATTACCATATGCTGAGATTTCCTCATACGTGTCTGGGTTCCGTTAAAAAAAAAAAAACAACAACAAAAGGTCTCTGCTGGATCTGCCCAAATCCCACGTGTTCAGAAGCCTGACCAATGCTACCCATGCCCTTGACAGCCCTTGCCAGTTTCTGGAAGCAGGGAAGGCTGGGAAGGCAAACCCCGTGGTTCCCAAGCCCATGCTGACTTTCCCCGTCCTACAGCCCTCCACTGAGCCTTCTCAGCATCTCTACCCTCACCTGCCTCTCAAGCCCTACGAGACCCAGAACTGCTCCGGGGCAGCGAGCTGACCTGACCATAGAGGAGAAAGCAACTCTGTGGAACGCTGACATCCTCTCTTCCATCTAAACATGCTAAACCTGGTGCTCCTCTTTGCCCTGCAACTCTTGCTCCTGCTTTTGCTTCCCTTCTCTTTCTCCTCTGTGGAGGAAGGGAGGAGAAATCCAGAGGAACAAAGGGAGTAAACAAAGTCTAAAGAGTTAAAACACTTGAAATAAGATATTTCAACAAATGGAGCAAACAGGGACACCTGGGTGGCTCAGTCGTTAAGCGTCTGCCTTTGGGTCAGTCAGGTCACGGTCCTAAGGTCCTGGGATCAAGTCCTGCCCAGAGCCTGCCTCTCCCTCTGCCTATGTCTCTGCTCTCTCTGTGTGTCTCTCAGGAATAAATAAATAAAATCTTTAAAAAACAAAAAACAAATGGAGCAAACATTTTGATGCCTGGTAACGGAAATAACTGCTACGTGCAGAGCACTTATGATAGGCCGAGCATTGTGCTAGATACTTGACAATCTCAGTTGTGTCCCTCGCCAGCCATGTGAGGTAGGGACTCAGTGGCCCCTTTGGACACAAGGCTGAGTGAAGGCAAGATGAAACAAACGTGGATGAGATTAAACAGCTTGGCAGTGGTGGAACTGGGCAGCTTACTCACTGTCGAGGGATTCCAAAGCCCAAGTTTCTAAAATCCCTCCACCATGGCCTATGGAAAGAAAAGCTTTTCAGGTGTCTACGAGGACTTTTATACTTACTACCTCTTCTCCCCAAGCCAGCATAAGTCAGTGTAAGCCCCCGATAGAGGTCTGCGTTTGCTGGTATGCCTGGCCTACCAAGTGCATGGCACATGGCTAATTTTCCTTTCACTGTGGAAGCAACTTTCATGACAGTGGATTGAGGACAGATTATAAACTGGACTCAGTGATAGTGATCCGCCTACCTGCCCAAACCCTATTTGAGAATAAGATTTTGTTTCTTATAAATTGAACAGGATTTAGGCTGACCATTCTGAGTATTCACAGAAATTAATATTTAATCAATGTGCAAAGGGGCTCAATTGCATTTGTGACCTGCTTTCTTACGTATTTGGGAGGGTAGAGATGAAAACAGAGAACACACAGTAGATGCGTTTACTGCCAGAGTGGAACTTTACAATCGTACCAGGGGACCTTTTGGTAATGTTTGTAATGTGCTGCTATTGTGATTTAGGAAAGAAAAATGCTACTGCTGGGCTTTATTTTCAACAGATTTTTTTTAAACATCAATTAATGCAATCAAATGTAGTACAGGGAAATCTAACTTTTTATTTACATTTCTGGGGGCCAGGGAGGGTTTGTTTGTTTTTGTTAGCTCCAATCATTTGAGCTGCACAGTATATGGTTTTCTTGGTATTTTCCAAATCAACTCAGTAAGTTATATTTAACAGTCTATGTGAAAATCTCCACATGAGGAAGAGAAAACAGCTTTTGTAACTGGTACCATTTGTTGAGAAACAACTGATTCTGCCTTGCTTCACACAGTTTGAAAATAATGACTTTTTTTGGTTTTCAACAACAGATTTGCTTAATAAGATGAATCAGTTCGGGTTTCTAACCCATACCAGCAAAACTGAAATATGTTATTTCTTCAAGAATTCGTCAGATTTTTTAATGCCAAGTTTTGAACTCAATCTTGATGAATTTGAAAATAACCTAAAAGGAAAAGAACATCATACGTTTGTCCTTAAGCCTTAAAAGGGCACTAAGATAAACCATTAAGATAATCAGAAAGGTCTCTGCTGAAGGTACATTTTTCTAATTTTTTCTCCCTACTGTGATTCATTGTCTTAACTAAACACATATTATCAGCACAAGCTGCTAGGCATTCTTCTGCTTTCCTGAGCATAGGGACCAACTAAACTAAGCATAGGTGATTTAACTCAAAACATGGTTACACGTTGAAATTTAATTCTTTTTCTTCCCCATAATCTGGACCCCAGCCTCAGATTTGAGCCCACTTCTCACAGTAACTACTCACATACTAGTTGGACTTCTAGCAAACTAGTTGGACTTCTAGGATTTGGGTTACCTAGACCAATCCATTTATAAGCAGATTAACTGGAAATCCATGTATATAAACCCACACCACAATGCTATATAAATATATGGAGGTGATTGTTAAACATCCTCAGGTAGAGGTAATGTGAGGAAAATGTACCATTATAATAGTCTTAGCATTGATAAGAGCCTCTTTCTTAAGGGCCCCTCAAAAGGAGGTGGGGACAGAGCTTAAATTGTGTAGACACTCCATTCAGCTTCTTGAGCTTGAAAGTCATGTTGGCCTGAGCACAAAGCATGATCTTTTGCAGTAGATGAGGTAATATGTAGACCTAATCGGGTGAGTTGAGGCCACAGTGACTACTTTGATTTGGAATTTCCCTGCTGTTATCGCTTTAAGACAGAATTTCTAATATTCGTTTCAAAAGACAGATGCCCAGACTCTATAAGGTCCCCCTGGGTATCACTCGATGGCATCATTCTTACTGTTTCTCAGGCTGTTCCCTTTTGAGAGGGTATCCACCTGTACTGTGGGTGCCAATAGGTAGAATAAGGAGACTGGGAATGAACTAGTCAGGCCAAGAAGCCCATTGATCAAGTGCTTGCTCGTAAGGATATTGTGACAGTCTTAGGTATGTCTAATTCTCTGAAATTTTATTTTATTTTTATTCCTTTGAAGTAGCTGAACCAATATTTAATTAAGGAAACTTCTCTTTCCATTCCAAGAAATACAATTTAATTTATTACTGGGCATTCTTCTCATATAAGTATCTATGTATGGTCAGTTATTGTGATTGGTTGCAAATATGCTGAAAATATATACTGCCTTTTTCTCACAAACAATGCTATTCTGTATTTTCTCACTCTCATTTTAATTTCTGAAACTGTTTTTCCTACAATATTCAGAAAAGGAAAAGTTTTTTTGCTGGTCCATGTCAGGCTGTTCACCTCCTATCTTATCCAATGGTTACTATCCTACAGTATTATACAGAGTATTTACTTTTCTTGAAATTATCAGATATAAAAACTCTGATGCTAATCTCTGTCTTTAAGAAACCAAACATTGCTTCTGCTTTTCCAAAGCAAAGAAGGAGTAGAAGGCCAAGACATCACCATAGGTCACCTTTTATCCTGAACTTCTGTATTTTTCTTTACTAAGAATGAAATTGATAAGTGAGCTAAATGTGATTTATTTTCAGAAAGGACATAGATTTTATAGTCGAGTATCAGATTTCGACTTAAATTGTTCAAGACAGCATTGGAATTCTATGCTGATTGCATCACATCACACAGGGGCAAAGCAGATCTTTTAAGTATATAAAATGTTTAAAGCCATTGATAGATATTTTAGTGATTTTTTTCAATAGATTTCCTTTTGTGTCAGAAGATTATCCACCCTCTTTATATTGACACAGCATACAATACTTAAATTTTGAGAACAGATTTAGAATGAGCTGGTTCAGGTTGTAGAAAAATTGTCATGAAGATAGGGGATTAAAAATTTATTGTGCCCAAAGCCTATTTGTAATTTGGAATTATAGTCTTAGAAATATTTCATAGCTTTGCAGAAGGTAATATAAGGAATTACTATCTAAGAAAGAGCAATCCTTAATTATTATGTCTCATTCTTCATTTAACAGATACACTTATTAACTAATGCATGGTTTTTGTTAGGCCCATTTCATAGTCTATAGCTTTGGTTTTTGATCTGACAAAACACCTAGGAATATGTACTTTTTCACTATACTTCCTAGCTAAGTAGAAATAAGACAGAAAGATTTGTTACACCATAAATCTTTTTTTTAAAGATTATTTATTTATTCATGAGAGGTACAGAGAGAGAGAGAGAAGCAGAGACATAGGCAGAGTGAGAAGCAGGCTCCCGGTGGGAGCCTGATGCGGGATTCAATCCCAGGATCCGTGATCTTGGGATCATGACCTGAGCCAAAGGCAGACCCAACCACTGGGCTATCCAGGTGTCTGTCCCACAGCATAAATCTTTTGGTCTTCCTTTCTTCCTTCTACCCTCCCTTCTTTCTTTTTTCTTTTTCCTTCCTTCCCTCCTTCCTTCTTCTCTCTCTGCCTCTCCCTCTCTTCCTTCTCTTTTTTCATCTCAACAGATAATAATCTCTCACTTATGTTGCTCTTGACTGACAGGAAACAGAGGGAAATAGAAATAAGTATGATTCATTGGTATGCCAGTAATATCTTGGCTTCAGCATATAGTGCCTAGATGTGCTGGTGTATCCAGAATGATGCCCAAGAGAGAAAAGTAGGTTAGGAACATATTGAGCTAACCTATTTTCCATACATAACTATGGCATTACCTTTTTAGTAAGCCACACGCTTAGGAATATGTGTGCAGTTCCAGATTCTTCCCAAATACTCAATTTAGTCCCATATCAGGGAATGATTCAGGGACTTAAAGAGGTATAATTAGCTAGAGGCAGAATCAAATTAAGAAATCAGTCTTTATTTTTGAATTATTATAGTTCCATAATGGAAAGTTCAAGCCAGGTCTCCACAGGGTTTCAGGTGACAGTTTAACCAAATCAATAGGTTATTGCCATTGAGGAAAAGCATCAACATTCAGCCATGAATTTCTTCTACATCACAAGTTGTATGGTCACAGGTGTTTCTTTCACATTGACAGCTCAGACCAAAGCGCTTTAACAAGAGTGGTGTTCTTAGCTTCTTGCAGAATCTGGAGATAAAAGAGGTTTAACTTTCCATATCCCACAGAGGCTGCATATTAGTTAAGGCTTCATTTCACTTCCAATGGGAGAGGAACACTCCCATCAGGGCAAGAGAGACTTTAACAATAGTCGGTCAGGGAGTAAGGAATAAAGATAAAGTAGACTGGAGTAAGTTCAGGCTTTGCCTTGTCCAGGAGCAAAGGAGTGACCAGGTGGCGTGGAAATATGAAGAACTTATTGCACATTACTCAGATCTAGAAAGACAGCAACTTACTTAGCTTAGCTAATGACTTAAATCATTGTACTAAAGAAGCAAGAAACTTTTTTTAAGTGAGGGTTTGGTGGGACAGTGTTGTGTTGGCTTTGGGAACATTGAATTCTGACACTGACCACAACCAAACACTTTGCCATCATGAGTATGTCAGTTACTATATCTAGCTTCAATTTCCCCATCTTTTAAACAAGTCCACAGTTAATTAGATTGTCTCCATGGCCACTTCTAACCTTTATCTAACATCCCAGCATTTAGCCAATTATATAACATTTACCCTTTCATTTCTTCCCCTACGCATTCCTAGCTTATTGCTTCTTCATTTTCCATAAAACAGCACAATGTTCTGAGATCTTTGAAAACACTTGAGCCAACAAATACAGTTTAGGGAGGTATTTATTAGAATATTTCTTAGTAAAAAGATAACGCCAAACCATGGTCAGCCAATTCTTCTGGGTCCTCACAATCATGTTTCCCATATCACTTTTCAGATTTCTCTGAGCCTTGGGAGCGTTATTTGGTTTTGGAGGAACGTTAATCACCTTATGGGAGCTTTATGCCATCCTCTATTTTTCTTTAAGCATAAAAGCTTTATCTACAAGATCGTATGGAAGAAGTGAGTGTCTATAGGTTCACACACTGTACGTTTATTTTTCTTTTAAGTGTGTTGTTGCAGCTTTCTCCTTTGCTGATATACTTTGACACCTTATAGTTGTAACCTGCTGTTCTCTTTAATTGCTTATTGTTATTAATTATATAGTGGTAACGTAGTTGGCTGCTTGAGCCACTTGGCTGTAAAGAAATTCATTTATCATTATTGCCGTTGGAGCTACAGAAGAGTGCCAGCATTCTATCCAGAGATGAATGTTTTTGAGCTTACATCCAGTAAAATTTTGAACATGGGTCAAGTCCTTAAGTGTTTTGTTTTCTTTCTGCTGCTACCCTTTGCTTCTGCTAGTCCGTGCATTGAGCACCTTCATGTTCTCTTACCTTTTGTTTGCAGTATATGTTATGCTCAGCACTCCTTTTAGTGGCCTGTCCAAATAGCCCCCTTTCTTCCTCATCTAGCTAACTGTAAATGTTCCCTCTCAGAATTTCTTTTATAAGGCGAATAACCTTCTTGCCTTTACAACTCTGTTACAAGCACATTTTATTTTAAATCATCAGTGTAGACTGAACATTATCTTAAGCCCCACATTTCAATCAAAGTGATCATTATTCCTTTAAGAGTCACTATAAACCCCTTCTAGTCACACTATAAATAATCAGACATATTTAGATTCCCAGTTTAGGAAACTGCCTGTATAATGAGTGGATGGATGGATGGATGGATGGATGGATGGATGAATGCATGGATGGATGGATGGATGGATTGATGGATGGATGGATGGATGAATAAAAGAATGAATGAATGAATGATGTACACAAGAAACCATGGGAATGTGTACTTGCACACATCCAGCTACTTTCTGATATCTGTAGTTTCTTTAAATCTGGGCTTAATTTAGAATTCATGATCCCCACAGCTGCATGTGCCACAGAACAGCCAGGCCAGAGAGCTCCTCTGCCTTCTGGCAGCATGACATTAAATTCACACTAGTTAAGCCAACTTAAATTGAGCCTCCTTGAACCTTCCTAAATAAAACTAGTGGCCTTAATTACAATCAGGCAATTTAAAGGTTATGGAGCTCTAACTAGTACTGCAGTATATCACTTTAATAATGCACAGGAAAATTTCTCTAAGGGGTGGCATCGTTTGATTAGAAGAATTCCAGTTTCACAGCACATTCCCAATAAACTGTTTTTAGAAATCTTATTGCACTTATTGCCCCATTACCTTTTTTTCTTCTTCAAGGCCGAGTTTCTAAGGTCACACCAATAGAACAATAAAAATATGAGTCATTTGCAAATAATGTGCAGTATTGTGATTTTCATGCTGCTGCTTAGGATTTTCTTCCTACCCCCACAAAGTAGAAGGGGCAGGGTAAGGTCCCTAATAGATTGGAGACCCCTGCCCCTTTTATACCTTCGTGTTCCACCCATTGCAGCTTTAACTTGTGCTTTAGCAGTGAACCTCGTTTCTAAACACCGCAGTTTAGATGATTTTGCAAAAAGTTGTCCATAACAGAAGTTTCTTAGGAAGATAATTAGCTTTGGAAATGCCAGACTTAGTTTCTTGTCTTGAACCTGTGGGCACTAAAAACCCCATGGTTGTTGAGATCCATAATGTTTACAAAAGCTGGTGAACCTTGTTCCATTTCTTTTGTTTGTTTTGTTTTGTTATTTTGTTTTAAAATCATCAGCAATAGCAAGCAATGCTTTCTAGCAAAGATAAACAGCTTCTCAGCATTCAGAGACTTTCTCCTTCAGATAACTAGTGGCTTTATGCCAAGAAGAAGAAGGTAAACAAAAGAAAAGGCCCTGACCCTGGCCATAAACCCGGCACAGTAACACGAACACGTACCTGATGAGAACTGTGTCCAGTGTGTGGCTCCCGTGGCCGGCTCACTGCTGTGCAGAATTAATATTGACTGTTACACTGTCTCAGTACCCCAAGATGTTTTCCTGATATATTTAACTCTAAAGCAGGTTACATTTGGTTTATGCTGCATGAGCTGTCCTTTTTCAATTTTACCAATTTGGGAGAGGTTTTCGTGCAGTACTCGAATGTAAATATACCTGTACTTCCACCAGTGCCAGAAATCCCAGATGTGAGAGCATTAAGAGTAGGTATTTAATATCAAACAAGAGAATTTTTAAGCAAAGAGTGTAATCAATGCATACATCTGATTTAACCAATTAGTTAAAAGGATGGAACTTTGTGATGTAAGAACACATAACTATTAACAAAAATCGTTTAAAAAAATAACTATGGGTCATGGATGTGTGATGGAGAGCCTTCTCTGTGACTTAGGGCAAATAAAAGGTAATTATCCCTTCTTACACAGAGTTGTTTTTTTGTGTTTCAGATATAAAATGCAGGATAGCACTTTTCCCCTTGAAATAGGGAATAAATTGGGGCTCACCAGTCTCTTGCCAAAGATAAACTGGCAAATAAGACAGTTATATTTTATTCATGCTTTATTTACCAGAGGGTTTTAATCGCATTTCAGGAAATAATGAAGGCAAGCAGTATAGAGTAAATTTGGGTGGTCCAAATGTGTCATCACATGAGGCTTAATGTACAAGGGAATGGAGCAAACTCTTAAAACAATTGATAAATAATAAATACTGTTTTTGGTGTTCGTCTTGGCATTTTGTTCTAATTGAAATTAGATGTAGGACTAGCTAAAGGTATATTTCCCATAAATTCAGTACATATTTATTTCATTCCAACTATGAGCCCTGTACTGTTTAAGGTATTTGGCATTCATCGATGCACAAAACAGACAAACGTCCTTGCCCTTCTGAAACTTGCTTTGTGACACAAATTGATGACTAACCCCAAACTCAGTGCTTGCCACTCCCTTGTGTTGAGATGGCCTGGGCTGCTATCCACCACTCTTTACCAGGCAAGGTAAGAGCTGATAGGCATTACTGATTTGGAAACCTGCTATTTCCAGTCATATTGTATGTCTAATCATTATGCAAAAGGGAAGTAAATTTTTATATTATCTTGTGTGCTCAGAAACTTGCTGTCAAGGCAAAGAACATTGCAGCACTAAAGCTTAGGTGGTGAAAACTTTGTGCAAGAAAAAAAGATTACTTTTATGTATTCAAGTGAGCAGAAATAAGGGGAAAATTAACTTCAAGGAACCTGGATCCCTTTCAGTGCAATGCACAGGCATATGCTGAAGTTAAAGCTTTATACCACAAGCTAACTTTTTTTTTTTTAAAGCCACTCTATATTCTACAGAAACGGGTCAAAAGGATGTACTTGAGACTTAGCTAGTCATAGTCCTCACTCCTAACCCTGTCCCCACCTTTGCCTTTTGTAGGGGTCACAGTCTTTTTACTGAGAAACAGGTGCTTCTTCTCTTAGTTAAGAATGCTTTTTCTGGGAGAGGGGTGAGTGGAACTCAACGCGATTTTATCAATGCGTTACCAAAAACTGATTATTATTTTCTTTAAGTGAAAATGCTATAAGCTCGGATTTTTAACTTTAAAGCTATTTGCTGGCACTGTATGTATGCTATCTCTGAGACTTCAACTGTGGACTCCTGTTTAGATTGGGGAAGTAAAGAAGGCTGACAACCTGGAGGCGCCAACACACTGGTCAGGTTTGGAAAATATCTGTTGTCTACATGCTCATCCTTAATTTCAGATGCGTGCCAAAATATCACTGCTGAGTGCCCACAGGTAGAGGGAAACCACTTTTTTTAGTAGGTTGTTTGTTTTATTGTGTATTGTTTGAACAGTATTCCAGTATTTTCTCCTACATGAGAATGTTCAAATAACTAATATCCACGACCGATAACAATCGGCAAAGAATTAGACAATACTGCATCTCAGAGCATCTAAAATCCCCCTGCCTGCCTCTCCCATCCTGGCCCACCTGGACCTCCTGCTAGCTTCCAAGCTGCTGATGTTTATGGGGCTCCAGGCAGCCCCTGGGCTCTTTAAAATCTGCTGGGTACAATGCAGCCTACCCCAGTTGAATCATTTCCTGCTCCAGCCCTGCTGATAATGAGAAGTTCAAGACAGGAAATAACAGTGTCAGTATCAGTGGCTTTGCTTATAAAGTCCGAAAGCGTTGTCGCCTTTAAGACCCTGGGCCAAAACCAGGGAGTAACGGAGTTAAATGCAGGCTTGCACCTTGTTGATGCTCCTTGAAATAAAATTCTGACTGAGACACACAGGACGCATATCAGTTTGCTTTCCTCGCGATACCGAAGGGTGGCCCACGTGGCCCGTCAAAGTCAAGGCACCTGGTGCTCATTTTCTCCAAGTATCCCCGATGCCCTTTCTCTCTTACTGTGAATCTCACGCTTGGATCGCGGATTCCTCTCTTGTGTGGCATAGAAATCCTGACGGTGGTGGCAGACACTGCCGTCCCGCCAATGAGAGAAAATCCAGGAAGGGGCAAGGGTCAGTCTTCAGGCGACTTGCATTTTCCTGTCGAATTGTGCAGCCAAACAGGGCAGAGCTTTTTAACTAGTATGAGAAGGAAAGGGTCCGTGTCACGTTCAGGACGCTCGAATTCGGCCTTACTTTGGGGCCTTGATGACTAATCTACTGGCAGACCTTGGCGCCCAAGTAATACTCTCCATTGCCAAATCAGCACCTCGGCGTGCTGGGGTTGCGGCCGTGAAGTATGTGCCGTGTAGAACACGACAAATCACAGTGGCCCGAGCGCCGTGGATCTAAGAGAGATGTGATAGCTGCGCGCATGGCAAATTACAGCACACTCTGCCTATTTTTCTACTCCTGGTTTCTAGGGTGAGCCAGTGTAGCCGAGGGGTGAGTTTTGTCATGTGTGGCTTTTCTTTGTTACTCCTCAGACCCCGAGCTTATAAATGTGTGCTTGGAAATTAACTCGGGGAAGAGGAGAAGCAGAGTAAAGGGTTGGGGGTTGGGAATTGGTTTGGGGCATAGTTTTCTTGGATTTAAAAATATATGTAAGGATATAGCGGTATACACGTTCGAACTGGAAAAATTACAACTGCAGGGCATTTGATTCCTCTGTTTGGATTCCAAGGGCAGAGTTTACTCCCACTCAGATCAGAGCTTTTTAAGTATCGCCCCTGCCACATGATGATGCACCAAGAGGGGTTTGTATCTTTGGACTTTAGCCTATGGATTTATGCAGTGGAAGAGGCTGGAGGACCCTTCTGGCCAGTCTCGAGGGTAAATAAGAGAAGGAGTTCTACTTATAAACCGTTACAAATTGGTCCTCCGTAATGGCTGCAGTGTTGATCAGACGATCTAAGGGGGCCCCCAGTGATTCCTGAGATAACAGCTGCATGTAAGTCAACCACTGAACATTTGCTTGTAGCTGCTCTAGATTTTTGTTTTTATTGAAGGAAAAGGAGTATAAACATGGGACACACAGTCTGGAGGCTGCTTAAAGGGTTTCTCTTGTTTAAAGCTTATATTGAAATGTCAGTGTCTTCTGTTAAGCTAACAATTGCCATGTTGGAGCTTATAACTTGAGTTGTGCTGGAACATCCAAATGGCAACTATTATTTCTTTTTTCTGTTACAAAGCTGGCTGATTAATAGCAGTGTTGGTCAACGTTTTCTAAATTGGAGAGATAGAAATTACCATTCCCCTTTGAACTGGCCTCAGACAAACAGATTTTGTCCTTGGAGCACAAAGTTTTGTAAATGATCATCAGGTTGTATTGCAATTATGTATTCAGACTCTTTTCCTTTGAAACATTTAATAGTGAAGTAAATATTTACATTAGCATCAGTGTCTTCTATGTAGACTCGATTCCTGTTTACATTTACATTCACACTTAAATGGAGATTAACAAGTGGAAGTAATTATTTGAGCTGAAATTTCTATATGTGGGAAATAATTTCTCAATTATACCCACACCGTCTCTGGCCGTGCTTTAAAGTGGTTGACGGGCACGGGAAGTTGCTGGCCTGCAACATGTTCTCGGTGGTGCCAGCTCCACTCTTGCCCTTCCTGACCTTGGACCGATAGTGCTGGCCACACGCATGCTCCCCTCCACCAGCACACAACAAACCGGGATTTTCTGTTTGTTCTGGAAAGATGCAGGTTTATTTTTGAAAGCTCCATATTCTCCTCATTCAGTTGACTAATCTTCACTTTGTTGTTTCTTTCTCCCTTTCCCTGTGCTCATTTCTGCTCTCAAGTGTACTTGGCTAGAATACCCCTCAGCCTAGTGTGCAGTACTGCAGTTTTTCTGTCCTTCATACTATTGCCCATTTCCTGATAACTCTTTGGCTATCAGAATTTCAGCGTTGTAGTTAATAAGGGCTAGCATGAGTAGCAGTTTTTAGTCTTTAACTTTCAAAGTCACCTACAAAGGTAAATTAGGCTCATTGTGGAAAATCTGGAGACTCTAGATAAGCAGAAAGGGAAGAAAAATCTAGACATTTCATCCATAGATCTCATCTATAACTCAATAAAAAAAAATAGGGCTGCACTAGCCTATTATATCCTTAATGGAATATTGTAATGGTTATTAAATCAATTGACTCAGAATCTCTTTTTAATAAATGAGTCAGACTGTATTATCCAATTACTGTCAGCTGCTACCTTTCCGGGGAGCAGAGATGGTTACTTTGATTGAATTTTTAGGCTTTTGGCACCTTTAGGAAGAAGGGAGATAGAAAGACAAGGTGCAAGTTATGGCTTTGTAGGCAAAATCCTGAGCCTGAGGCTTAAGTTCCCCTGAAATCAGAGGTGTTGATAGTGCCACCTCAGGAATGGCAACTTTAAATTAAAACCACAGTGCTACCTTCCAGCTCCTTACTACCTCATCCCAGGTAGCAAGAAGAGAGAAGCTCAGTTTTGAAAGGAAACAAGGCTTACCTAAGGTTGATCCCCCAGTACTGAGGATTCTTTTTAGAAAGTCTTTGAAAATTAAGACATTGCACTTAGCCACACAGTGTAAATAGAGAATGTACAGGAGCTGAGTTACACAGAGACTCCGAGTAAGGATAAACTTTTGAAATCCTTACTATAAATGCATTTTTTTTTAGTTTGCCATTACTATCTTGCCCCCTTCTGCAGTTAAAAAATACAAAATGAGTTCTGTTAATGAGTGATAAAAATGTTTTGGGTCCTCCTGTCTTGCTCACTCATTATCCACTTGACCCTGTGGAAATAAGCAAGTGTGAGCACAGGGGAAATGACCAGGGAAGTTAATGAAGGTGGGAGACAGGTGTACAGGCGTACCCTATCTAGCTCGGAGCACCCTGGCTTTCACTCCTCTACCATTTGCTGTGTGGTATTTCAGATATATATTCCGTCCTACTCAAATCGCTAGGAAAAGTTACTTGTTGGAAAAGACCTTTGTATAACTTAGAAATGTAGAACTCCCAATTTTTTTTTTGATATTAAAATGTGCTGTTACACTATAAAAAGTTCTGAAAATGCTAGAAGCTATCTTTATGATCATTGCTATCATAGTACCTTCACCAAGTATGGGATTGATGAAAACTAAGTCTGCACTAATAATACATAAATGCTTTATGGCTGTGTGTCACCTTCTTGTGAATTCACTTGACTAAGTTTGGATTATGCAACGTTTTATGATGGAACTTCTCTGTTCTCAGGATGGGAAATAAAAATTGATAAGGACATTTTCTTTGTATTCACGCAACACATATCTTTCTCCCCTTCTATTAGTTTTCCAAACAAAATACGCATAGTCAAGAAACAACAACATCACATTAAAGATCATTTTAACTTGCAGGATTCACTTTGTGTTTGTCAGTCAGTCAATGTCCTCTAGAAAGCCAACCAGGCTCATATGTGTCACTTCACAAATATTGTAGGGTTAAGAATTCTGAATCTGGGGCACCTGGGTGGCTCAGTGGTTGAGCGTCTGCCTTTGGCTCAGGTCGTGATCCTGGGGTCCTGGGATCGAGTCCCACGTTGGGCTCCCTGAAGGAAATCTGCTTCTTTGCCTATGTCTCTGCCTCTCTCTGTGTCTCTCATGAATAAATAAATAAAATCTTATAAAAAAAGAATTCTGAAATAAATGTGTATACCTGCTCACATCCATAGGCCACATCTTGGTTCTTGTGTGAAACACAGATTTAAAGATGAAAGCAGAACTCTTGGTTACCTTCTTTCCACCAAAGTAAGGTATGCAGCATTGAGGAAATAGAAAACATTTAAATTTGGCAAATTATGTTGATCAACTTAGTGACCCAATTCCCTACAATAAACAGTGTTCCCAATATTTCTTAAGATCTAAAATTTGGGAAAATGTTGGTGACTTCAGGATTGAAAAAAGAAAGAGAGAGAAAGGAACAGATGAAAACCCCTTGATCTTATATAATCCCTAAAGCTTTTTGTATAACCCCTTGTCGTGTCAGTATGCACAATTAAACTCCTTCTTACATAATTATAATCAAGGAATTTACTGTGCCACCCAAATACAGAGTAGGTTTTTATCTCTTGTGAAATGTAGACAGTACTGGGTGGCTTAATTAGTGCTTTGCTTCTCTTTTTACAAATTCCAATCCTCTGCTTCTAAAGACTCATACTTGTGTGGGAAGAGAGATTAGGAATACAAATAGAGCGATTTTACTCCTAGTTAGCTAATAATAATTCACTTTGTAATTGAGCCTTCGTGTTGCCAGTGATATCAGCCAGTGGAGGACTTACATGTGCATGTTGTGTTGCACGAAAGGAGATACCTTTGGAGGATAGTCTTGTTGCCTCCACAGTGTGAATATGCCTTTTATTCTGTAGACCTAGAATGTCTGACACTAATGTGCCTTAATAACATTTTTAATCACTGCAAATAGGAGAAGATAAAAGTATAACAAACTAGGTTAAACAGCTTAATAACCCACAACCCTCGGACCAACTAACAAACTAGGTTAAATCACAAGCTAGGTTAAAAGATAACAAGCTAGGTTAAATTGCAGCCTCTCAGCCCTAACTCTCTCTGAGAAGTCGTCTGGGAGTCGCTGGTGTATGCTATAGCCTGTTTGCTGAGATCCTGGCCCTTGAGGCCAAGATGCCTGGAGTTAAGGTCTGGCTACACCAAGTATTGCCTCTGTGACTCAGGAAAAAAAAAAAAAAAATCACTTAAACTCTGTGGGCCTCGTTTTTCTCATCTATAAAATGCGACTAATAGTAGTTGTTAAATTAAACGAATTTATCTCCGTCAGCACTTAGAACAACAGCCTGTGAAACACAGAAAACACTAAAGAAACGTGAGGTTGTTCGTTCTAGTGCTACTGGTTTTCAGTTCTTATAATTGCGAATTGAAATAAGTTGGAGTAATCCTTAAATTTTAAATTTCAGAAACACTTTGATGAGGAGAAAAGCAACATAAAAATAATGGTGTCTTGGGGATCCCTGGGTGGCTCAGCGGTTTGGCGCCTGCCTTTGGCCCAGGGTGCGATCCTGGAGTCCTGGGATCAAGTCCCGCGTCGGGCTCCCTGCATGGAGCCTGCTTCTCCCTCTGCCTGTGTCTCTGCCTCTCTCTCTCTCTCTCTCTCTCTCTCTCTCTGTCTCGGTCTCTGTCTATCATGAACAATAAAACCTTTAAAAAAATATAATGGTGTCTGTCAACAACAGAACCTCTTCACGTTATGTAGCAATTATTATTACATCAAAATATTATTCTACTATCTTGTTCCAAAGGTATCAAAGAAAAATCCAGGAGTAGTCAAAAGTGAGTGTGGAGTTGTTAGAAATTCCTTTGGAGAAGGGCAGTCTAGATCGCAAGGTGAAATTGAAACTGCCTTACAAAGCAGAGGGAGCATTAACTGAGAAGATATGTGGAGCTGGGAGTACCATGCTGGAAAAGAAAGCATTTATAGGATAAATGAAAAGAAAGCATTTATAATGCTATAAGCATTAATAGTATTTCAAAATTACCTAAATAGCTTGGGAATAGGAAAAGAAAGTTTGTGGGAATACCTCTAAAAACCTTATAGTTGGGAACAGAAACTTGTAGAACCTTCTAAGTAATCCAGAGGGGAGGCCTGAGAAGAAGCTATCCATTTTTCTATGGGTCCATTATTGTAGGACTTTAGAAATACACAGCCATAAAATCACAATAGTGAAAAGGAGATGCCCTAGCAGCGACATCTAATTAAACTTCAAAAGCTTAATAAAGTGCGTTACCCAAAGACAAACCCTGTCTTCTGGTTATCTTTGGATTTTTAAATTCCAGAAATGTTTTTGAATTGATAAAAATTCATAGGTTCTGTGAAATAATAACCAAAAAACATATGTGCTACTTATATATTTATATTTGGTCACGGAAATAATTTAATGTGTGTGGTTATAGGGAATTCACTTGTCTTTTAGAGATATGGTGGGTTTCAATTTTTCAATTTTTCTGCTCCAATTTTTATTCTCCTTAACAGATGAGGGACTGAACCACGAGTGCAAACTCTGCAGCCAGACTTTCGACTCCCCTGCCAAACTCCAGTGCCATCTGATAGAGCACAGCTTCGAAGGAATGGGAGGTACCTTCAAGTGCCCCGTCTGCTTTACAGGTAGGAAACTCTAGAGAGCCCCGTGGCCAGATCATGTCCTTACTACCAAGAGGTATCCCCACTGCTACAGCCTTTTGCAGCTATGACTTCAATTCAATTTGGGGAGAAGATGTTTGATTTCTGCTTATTAGCATTATTGATTGCTGCCTACTTAAAGGCTCACATGGGCAGGAAGGTTAACTGTCAGGATGAACAAATGGCATTTCGAGCTCTCGCAGAACTTTGCACTTTTCCATTTGGAAAACGACATCCATGTTTTGTTCACTTTTCTCCTCTTGGTGTTAAAAGGTTACCAAGGCGGAGTGCCTGCACAAAATGACTTCTTAATAATCACAGGCCATGTAACTAAAAATGCAGCCGTGTTGCCAGCCCCTGTCTGTTACTTCAACACGGAGAATTTTGTAACGTTCCCCAGAAGAAATCAAAAAGATATTATTAAAACCTCTAGTTCAAATTCTTGAAACTAGAAAACAGATGAGATGAACAGATTAGAGGAAGCGTTTATTTCCTATGAAGTTGGATTTTTAAAGTAGAAGTTGATAGAAATTTACACTTTTGAGAAGAAACTTTTATTGAATGTTGTAGCACTAGAGTTTTCGGCAGCAGCAGCAAAAAAACATACATCAGAAACTATAATTTGAACCCCATAGGGGTTGAAATAGGATCATATACATTCCTGGTACTCCCCTAACAGTGACAAAGTTATTTTGGAAAATCCTTTGTGATCATTTTGCATGTGTCTTGAACTCGATGGTCAAGCCCCTCAAGGCTATGTTTCCTTCTTATTTGTCAAAAAAAAAAAAAAAAAGCAAAACAAAACAAAAATATATCCTTCTCTCAAAATTGGCTTCTTTGTCTACAGAGCAAGATTCCAGACATTGGTTATTAACCTTCACTGTTCAACCTATAGATTTCTGTCCTTAAACAAAATGAGAGGGGGGCCATGTTCATTGTCCAGTTACCACAAGCAGTACTTGAATAGGGTGATGGCTCTGCCTTCAACATTTGCCTGTGAGGCTCCTTCTTTCCGTAATTCCATAAGCCACTCCTTCTTATGGAACTGTTTTTTTTTATTCTTTTGGTATGTATTTAAAATATATATATTGGGTTTTTTTGGAGGGAGAGGAAGGCTTGCTTTTTAAAATTCTTTGGTTTTTTAAAGTTTGTATTTAAATTCCAGTTAGAGTACAGTCTACTATTAGTTTCATGTATACAATATAGTGATTCAGCACTTCTGTACATCACCCAAGTGCTCATCACAAGTGCCCTCCTTATTCCCCATCGCCTATTTCACCCATCCCCCCAACCACCTCCCCTCTGGTAACCTGTAGTCTGTTCTCTGTAGTTAAGATAAAAGTATATATTGTTATATTTTTACCATAGCATAGCATTTATCTTAAGACACAATGAGTCAGGAGTCTGAGTTCTCTATAAAAGCTCATAATAAGTCTTCATATAGAAGACTGGGTCATAGATCTTCTCATGATTAAGACCCTTAATAAAATAGTTATTTGATGTTGTAGCCAGAAGCCTCATAAAATGTTCTGTTATATGGAGATCAGTGGCAAATCGGTATAAAAAAAAACCCATTTCTTTTTGTTGATGTAGGTAAGAGACAAAAATGCATTAAACATGAGCAGTCCGCATTTTCTGTGCTGACAGACCTGAATTGTTTTAGTGTACCTGGAAGTAATTTTTAAAATAACAATTAAAAGAAAGAAAAAAAAAAACCTTCCAATATAAAGCATGTTAGGTGGGAGAGAAGAAATCTGAGTAGTTTTTTAAGGTAATGAAAAATGTGATTAAAATGTATGACTCACAAGAACAATATTCTAATATTTTAGGTTGGCTGGCAATTAGAATAATTTTAATGATTAGAGTGGAGTCAAAGTCAAATGCCAACATCTTTAATAAATCCTTTCCCTGCCTATACAGATTAATATTGTAGATGCAAACTTTTTTAGGTCACAGTGCAGCAGGCATCCATCAGAAGTCAGTTCTGCCAACCCAAACACTGCCTCTGGCATATACAATTTAATTATTAATAGTATGTCTCCTAGGTAAACTGTTACACAGTCTTAGGGCCTTGTTTTGTAGTCATTAAAATTGAACATGTTTATATTATTGAAACCCTTGCATTCAGTGTGTAGGCTGAGTTGATCTTAAAGTATCCAAAGAGAATTTACCTGCCGTTCTGTTTCACATTTATAGACAGTGCCCCAGAGTAGCTGTGGGATATAATTTTTAGCATTAACACATTTAAATAGAGAACTGTTTGCTAGCTATAACTTTAGGCAAATACAATAAACAGGGTTTTGGCATCTATGATTTCTTAACCTGTGGGTTGCTGAGAAATAAGAGTCCTTTCTGTTCAGATGGTGCTGTGCATTTGACAATTTTCAGCTTTATTTTTAAAAGATTTATAGGGAGCAGGGCCTCAATAAACCTTTACTTTGGAGCTGTTTGGGTTGAATTAGGTGCTTGGTAGAGTGCACCTTCACAAAAGCCAGGGACCTGACCACAAGCAAATGTGACTCAGCCCTCCCCAGTGACTGGCGGTGGTCACACCCAGAAGGTGTGCTATTCGGTTGGCTGGGTCCGGGGCTCTTCAGGGCGAGGCATCACAGAAAGAAAATAACCCAGAGTTCATCCTCTTTTTACCGTTGCAGTGTTTGTTCAAGCAAACAAGTTGCAGCAGCATATTTTCTCTGCCCATGGACAAGAAGACAAGATCTATGACTGCACACAATGTCCACAGAAGTTTTTCTTCCAAACAGAGCTGCAGGTAATGTCTCCATGAGGAGAACCGGGATTGAACTCAGTTGCTCTTCTTATAGGAAACAAGGGCATTTTAAATCTGGATTCACAGTATCACTCACCCTGGGCCACCATGATGCTCAGTGTGTATTGGGGCAAAGGGAAAATTAGAGGCTGGATTAACAGACACCAAAGTAATTTTGCCTCTGGCTGCTGTCAATCATAAAAAGAACTAGAACAGACCTATAATTGGACCTTCTGACCCAGTGTGATAGGCTTAGGGGTCAGGTTTATTGGACTGTGGGATCATTCACCTCGCTGTCATGGCCCACTCTCCCCGATCCTGTTTTATTCATGTTCTGTTCCCACTGGACTCCAAGCTGGATGGACGTCCAAAGTTATTGTTGTCCGGAGGGGTTCAAAATTGGAAGGAAGAAGGAAAGAGAAGAAAGAAGCTGTACTCAAGTCCAGTATGTTTCTTACACTTAATTAACTAGAATAATTATTACTTAGTAATAATCTAGTTAAAAATTGTGGCCCCCAAAGACAGTAGGTTTAGCCTTGACTGTCCACTTGCTAGATATGTGACTTTGCAATGTTCCGTAATAATGACTCTGAACCTCAGATATGAAGAAATGATAGACAAGTGTAACACTTAAGGGGTTGCTGTCAGGCAAAAATGAAGTTAATAGGTCTGAATCTAAGGTACAAACCAGAAAATAGAACACAAATGTTTGGTTGGTTTTATTACTCTTGGCAACAGACCAGTCGTTAAATTACAGATAAGAGACCTGGATGCTAACCTAGAAATCTTACTGATGGTGAAAGGAAGATAACTCTTATTTTGCTTTTTCTGTTACTTCATCTGAGAAATGGGCACAGTACTTTATCCTCATTTTTCTGATGAAATTCTATGAGTAACATGTTTTTATTAAGTGTCGGTGCCTTTGGAGGAGAATGGATTCAAACTCAAAATCGTTTTATTATTATGAGCATTATTATTAACAATAAAGTTATTTAGCCTAAAATGGGGGAAAGGGATAGTTATTTTTTTTTCATTGAGTCCCTTCAACGAGATCCGGATGAAGGAAGAACTCAGAGCCATACCCACTCCTTTGTTTCTCATCCTATACTGTGAACCCTGGGACAGCTTTGTACCTTCTTGGACTCTGGGGAAGCCAAATTATGTGAATTCTGTGTCAAAATAAGGAATTTACATTTTATCATCTGTTATCGTTCCAAGAGTAAACAAATAGCAGATTAAGGTGGTGAAATATAAAATATATGAATGAATGGGTGAGCCCATTTCATTGTCATAATGGTGTCCATGGACTGAAATTAAAGTTGCTGTCTTACTTTTTATCCCTTCAAAATAGATTTCTACTCTATCATATCTGTTTGGGAATTGAATATAGAAGATAGACCAAGTTAGAGTATTGTCAATCTTAATATAAACTATATTTCTGTTTGTAAATATATTCTTACTGCAATAGGTATCAAAAGATAAGTCATTGTGTTTTTATGACTCGGTAAAGGATATGGCCAATACACCTAGTGATACTTAATTAGCATGTAAACTGTGGAGCAGAATTAATAATAAATTTTAACCTATTCAAATCTCTTCGATCAAAGTTGTAGAGACTCTATAGAGACTGACTTCTACCTAATGTTCTTGAAAAAGGTTTGCAACAAAATTGCACTTTTATACTGTATTAGATTTCTAATATAGCTAACCTGGTGGCAAGACGTCATTGTTTTTCATTAAAAGAATCCAACACTGTGGCCGTAGTAGCCTGTAGCCCATTGTAGCATAGACAAAACTAAGCAACTAAACACATCCTTCAGAACTCCAGGTTTCTTTTATAGTGTATTTTAGGGTTTTGTGGAATGTATAGTATTTATTCTTTTCTACAATTAATGTAGAACTAATTGTAGAGTTTTCGAACTCTTTGATCTTAGGATGCCTTTACAGTTAAAATGATTGATGACCACAAAGGGCTTTGATTTATGTGGGTTATTATCTATTGATATTTTCGTATTTTAAATCAAAATTAAAGGATATTTCAAACACAAGTATATACACATATGCAATTCTACTAGCTGTCAGAGAGATGATGTCATCCCTTGTCAAGTAGCCTCTAGGAAACTCCACTGTGTACTCATGAGACAATGAGAGTGTAAAGGGCAAATAATGTCTTAATGCTATTATGAAAATAGTCTTGACATACAGACCCCCCTGAGAGGATCTAGGAGACCCCAGAAGTCCCTGAGCCACACTTTGAAAACTCTTGGTTTATAAGATACAATACAAAACATACAACTCTTTCTGACTCTTTTGAGATCTTCGAAGGTCAAACATGTCTCAAATCATTCTTGATTCATTCATTCAAATTGTGATCTGGGCCACAATAAGGCTTAGACTGTAATCCAAAGCTGTAGGCACTCTTCTTCCCATCCCATAACTCAGAATCATACATATTTGGTCTTTTTTGGCAGGGGCGGGGGGAGTGCAGAGGGAGAGGGAGAGAGAGAATCTCAAGCAGATTCCCTGCTGAGTGCAGAGCCAGACAGACGTGGGGCTTAATCTCACAATCCTGAGATCATGACCTGAGCCAAAATCAAGAGTTGGTTGCTTAACCAACTGAGCCACCCAGGTGCCCCACATACTTGGTCTTAATATAAATACTCAAGCTCAAAATATGCATCATCTCTTAGATAAGAATAGTTTTTAAATGTGGTATATGATAATTTTTAGAACGCTATCCACAGTCATAGGAATATCTGTGTAGGTCTGTTTTCTAAAATCCCCAGTAGTAGCAGTGGCTTTTGGTTTCAATACATTAAGAAAAATGGATCATAGTTAACTTTACTTTTTCTAGTTTAAGAGTGTTTGGATTTTTTATGCTTTACCCTCAGGGGTTCACAGTCCTGTACATTTGCTTTCATTACCCAAATTACCTTTACACCTGTGCTCAGAGGATGGAATTAATATAATTTTTAAAGATTGATTTCTTTTATTTCCTGCTAAAAATTGGGTATGATAAGTGTACAAAAACCATAATAGTTTTGTTAATTTCTAGAATGAGGAGGGAAATCGACTGAAATTAAGGTAAAAGTAGAAAATTAGATTGGCAACCAAAATCATAAGAGTAGAAAAATGAAAAACGAAGCCATTTTATCAGCCCCATTTGGTTCATGCTTTGGTATGTAAAATAAATGCAAATTTTAAAATTGACACATATCATACATACCATTTGAATTCATACTCATCTACTTTTTTATGCCACTGAACCTCAGAAAGGAGGACTTTACAGAAGAGATTATAAACTAAATGTCCAAGAACTAAAATCCCGTTGGATATTGAAAGCAAATAAAGATGTTATTTATTTATATGAGAGAGGGGAGAACACGAGGCAGGGTGAGGCAAAGGCAGAAACAGAGCAGGGAGCCCAATGTAGAGCTTGATCCCAGGACCCTGAGATCATGCCTTGAGGGGAAGTCAGATGCTTAACCAGCTGAGCCACCCAGGCACTCCTAAAAGCATGTAGTTTATTTGACTGTTCCATCAGAGTGAGAATACTAGGGTAAGTCTAGGATGAGCATTTCAAAATCACCTCATAACATAATGACAGTGTATCTTTTAATGGTGCATAAATGATTTCATGAACGTGCTAAGTAATTTACATTTCTTTCACTGCTTATGCTCAGTTAAAAATGTGAAAGCATTTGTGTGTGTGTGTGAGAGAGAGAGAGAGAGAGAGACTAGAAGTGCTTTGTTGGGTATAAAATTTTATATTCAACACACACAGCAGTGTGTTATTTTCATTGATATTGCCTACAATGCCAGTCAGAACTCAGATAATTCCTCATTGTACACTGTCCATCTTTAGGATACCAAGGACTCAGACATCATGTTCTGGACATCACAGACGACAATTCCTTTTAGAATTAAACAAGACAAAATCTCGGGGCACCTGGGTGGCTCAGTGGTTGAGTGTCTGCCTTTGGCTCCGGTCGTGATCCCAGGGTCCTAGAATCAAGTCCCACATCAGGCTCCCTGCAGGGAGCCTGCTTCTCCCAAAGCCTGTGTCTCTGCCTCTCTGTGTCTCTCATAAATAAATAAATAAAATATTTTTTAAAAAAAAAGACAAAATCTCTATTTCTATGGAACATTCAATCTAGGACACACCTTTTGCCAGTGTGGAAGCTGTGTTCTTCACATGACCCCTAATCCTTTCTGACCAAAAATTCTAAATTCCAGTTTAGAGATATATAATGATAATTATTAGCAAGATACAGGCTTTTTCTTTTGTTAGAGTTTTCCCTCATTTGTGCAAGGAATAAGTCCACCTAGCATGCTGGTAGGGAAGATGTGCTTTGAAATAAAAGAGCATTACATGAACTAAATGAATGTTTTGTTTTTTTAAAAGCAAATGAGTATGTTGAATGTTTCACATGTTTTCCTAATAGACCTCAAAACTTTTTCTGCAGAACTTAAGGAAGCTGCTTTGAGAGAGGGATGGTGTGGTCCAAGAATAATATCCTACAATGCATATTTGTATCCAAAGTGGTTTATACAGGTGTGAGCAAGTGGTGTGTTTGTAAAAATGCTGCTGAATAGGCCACTTTCTTTCAATATAGTAATTACTGTTTAATTGGTGCCTCTAGAAAAGCTACAATTCAAAGGCAGTGATCAAATCATCCTCTTCCAATGTGTCTCCATAGAAAGTTCCATCAGGCACCATGTTAAGAATTTAATGGATGTAGAGGGAATTCCAGCAGGAAGGAGAGAGGGAATTGGCCTAGATGAACTTCAAGCTCTGAGATTCTGGTACTTGAATTCCTTTTGAATCAAAGGTTATTGTGATATGCAGCCCTTCCCTTCATTAGCTCATGAATGTAGTGTTTTCCACTTTCAAAATGCAGTAATCATCTGACATTCCAAAGGATACATCATGATTTTCTTTCTTTCGGATATCACTTGGATATCACTTCCGTTTAAATATGCAATTGTCTCTTCAGCTGTTTTTCCTTCTCAAATCACTTTCCCACCAAATCACGTGAGCTTGATGCATATTTTTCACACCACAGCTTAACTGGTGCTCAAGTTTTATGGTCATACTTCTGAAAAAAAAAAAATGAAGCAGTGTGCATATTATGGGCCCTCTAAGACAACAATACAGCATGGAAATATGGCTGCTGAGCTGGTTGCTGGGTCATAGGCTAACTTAGCCATTTGCCTAAAGTAGCCTTTTAATAAATGTAATACAAATTCGTGTCTCAGGTTATTAAATAATGTGTGATGAGACATTTAGGAGTCCTTGTTAATAGCCAAAATCACAAGTGCTATGCTATTTACTACTTTTGTCCCAGTGCCATTATTAATTAAGAAAATATATTTATTAATTAAAATACTAATAAAAATATAACTTCATCATTTTAAATTGACCATGGTCCCAATCATTCTGTGACATATCAAAAATAATTAGAAATAGATCATATTTACAGGCTACTAGAAAAGATAAGATATGCATATGATTAGCCATTATATGAGCTAATATGTAATAAACTGTTATAAGTATTTGAAGAGAAGATGCTTATTCTCCAGCTGGGAGACTCAAGAAAGACATCTTGTGGGAAGCATTCAAACCGGTTCCGAAGGAAGGATATGATTCTGGTATCTGTGGTTATGGGAGAGTTAGCCACCCATAAAGGTCTCTAATGGTTAGTAGTTCTAAAAAAAAAAATCATTTTTATGAGATTTTTATTCATTTGTTTTAATTTGCATTCAGTTCTCTGTAGGCAGCTTAGTACAAGGGAAAGGGCGTGAATTGCAGAGAAGAATCACCAAAGTTTTTTTTTTTTTTTTTTTTTTTTTTTTTTTTTTTTTTTTTTTTTAAACCCTCCCCCCAATCACCAAAGTTTGATTTTGGTCCCTGCCACTTACAAGCTGTCAACTGTGTGCTTCAGTGTCACCATCTGTAAAACGGGCATGTGGGAAATAGCAAGGACTCATGCCCAACTCCCAGGATCCTGGTGAGAGAGTGCAGTGGAGTGTGGACCAAAACAGGCACTGGGCAAGCATTGGCTCCCTGACCCTCTCCCTGCTCCCAAGTGCTGACCTAAGTATACAAAATCAGGAGTCATCATTACTCAGAAATAAAATCTCTTATCTCAGACACATCAGATTTTCCTTAGTTGTCTGCTCTAGTTCTACTGGAATAATTTCCCAGTTAATCATACCTTGACATAGTTTCATGTTAATTGGTTTGCAGGTAAAAATTCTTATTTTAAAAACATTCGTCTGTTTCAGGAGATTAAAGAGTCTTGGGCTTTTTTCTTTCCTTTCTTCTTTCTAGCATTTAACCATAAAACAAAACACTTATATTTGCTTTCAGAAATTTAAAAACATTTCAAAACAACCTGACCCTTCCTTCTCTCCATATACCCTAAATTAAGGACATGTGGCCAAAACAAAAAGTTTTAGCATGCGCCTCCATCAAAGACGAGGTGGGATCTGTGATTTAGGGAAAGGTTTGTTTCAGTTTGTTGTCATATTTTTCTCTGAGTCAGGCCAATTCTCTTTCACAAACTGGACGAATGGAAAGGTGTACCTTTAAAGCTATCAGATGTGCCCTTAAACTGTTTTGCTTCCGATATTCTTCACAACATTAGTGTATTTTTCAATTGCTTTATTTTTCTTTCTAGTGGAGTTTGATATTTCTTTCTTTATCCCCACTCCAACTATAAGATTCAAAACCCTGTCCTGCTTTGCCTCTTATCATGTGGTCTTCCTTAGGGAACCCCAGATTGGAAGATTTGCCCATTACCCTGTCTGGGCCTGCCTGCCTTTGCTGTGTTTCATAGCAGTAGTCTGGGAGCATAGTCAGTGTGGGGCGCCTCCTCCCTGCCTCTTCCTGGGTGGTTCATGTTTCCTGGTACCTGGGCTCTCCATGTATTTCCTCAGATCCCTTGGACCTCTGTATCTCTTGTTCTTGGGGCTGAAATCACAGCCCCTGAACATGTCACATAGCCACAGGGATCTCAGGAGTATAAATTGTGTCAAGTGAGCATGTGGGTCTGGAACTGGTCCCTCCCTTTCTCCACCACCTCATTTCTCTGCTTTGTGGGCCTGCGGGGCTTGTGAAGTAAATTGGTGCTCCACCAACTTCCACTTAATTTGCTCAGTGGTTAAATTGATCTATCTCTTTTATTTGATCGAATCTCCAGGAACTGAATCATTTGCATTGATTTATTGATTGGTGCTATGTTTTCACCATTACTTTTGATCACTTTCAGCTGTTAATATTGGATAATTCAATCAGGATTGATTGGCCCTACCATTGAAGGCAGAAAGTTAATCATACAGGACAAAAAAACAGGACATGGCTAACCTCAGTTTGACTGCTTCTCATTCATTCATTCTACTCTCTCTTTCTCTCTCTCCCTCCCTCCTTCCCTGCCCCCTCTTTCTTCCTATCATCTATGCAGTAGCACAAAGCTAAGGTTTTTCTTGAGCAAAGAAGGGAGTTTTAAGTCTTATAGTATTCATAATGCATCTAAAGATGAGATAGCTTTATTTTGTTTTTGTTTTTTATAAGACTGCACCTAGGAATCAAGCAAGCATCCAGGAAGACAGATAGGCATGATTGTCACAATGAACTCATTTGGACTAAATGAGTAAATGCATTTTCAATTACCCGTTTTGTACCAATAAATGCCTCGTCTGTGTGTGCACCTTTTACTAAATTTGGCCCTCACTGCTTCACCATGTGTCCTGCTAGTCAAATTTTCAAGAATCAAGTGGTTAATATGACTGAAGTAAGGGCAGCAGAGGTGATTGCAATAAGCAAAAACCACTTTATTTACATCTGAATCGTTTCTACAGCACCCCAGCTCAATTTTTAAAAATTCTCCATCCATTAATTTCTTGATGTTCCTATCGATGGCTGGTTTTCACTATTAAAAGATGGAGCGCCACCTCCTCGTTCTAGGACTCATTCCCTCCTCCAACAGCCCTGTTGTTAGCGATCTGCCATTACATTATTTTTTTGTCTGGCCCAGAGTTGACGACAGATGGCCATCTCCGAACTGCCATCAATGCGACTTTATGGAGCATCCAGCTAGGGTGTACTGAAGAGCACTGTGGCCAGTTCCACAGCCCCCTCCCTCCCCACCCCCTGGAAATGCTCATCACCTCTGCCACATTCTGCTTTGGCTGGGCTTTGCTGGCCCCGCCACCTTCTATGTCGCCAAGACAGCCTGCTGCCAGGGCTCCAGAAGATCTGCCTCCCTCCTCTAGGAACAAGAAACTGCGGGCACAATTGTCCTGTAAAGACAGAGCTCTGTCTCACCCCGTTTGTAGTCAGATCCTTTGGAGAGATCTGGAAATCCAAATTTCTAGAACATTCTGCAGTCCAGAGAGGCACGTTAAATTCCCACATATGTTCCTATTTTAGATGTTTGCTCCACACATGGATCAGCTTCCTCACATTAGCAGAGACAGAATGCCAAGAATAGACCCTTTGTGTTTACAAACTTTTACCCGACTATTGGAAAACACCACCTCCATATCCAACTGTTGTGACAATTAGAGAAAGAGAGATGGTAATCATGGACTTCAACTATAAATCCCCCAAAATGAGCAAAGAATTCATTCCAGCGCCTTCTGATCCATCGATGTGGCGATCCATCGGACAGCCGCGTGAAATGAGCTGTTGCTGCGCATTTGGAGAAAGATTGATAGGCTGCTCTTGATCGAGTTTGCTAAGGCAAGGCAGCTTCAGAGCCAAGCGTGTATTTTAAGAGGAATTCACATTTGTATCCTTTATTGTTATATTTGCAGCGAATCTACAGCTCGGAACAGGCTCTGCCCTGCAGCTATGAAAGAGTAAGTTCCCCTTATTGGAGAGAGAGCAGTGTTCTGTAAAAGCCTGAGATGTGGCGGGCGAGATGAATAGTGCTTAAAAGCAGTGCTCGCTCGCGGTGCTGTCATTTAGAACAGCAACTCCAAGGCTTTAAACGGGAGTGAAAGGCAGGGTAAACGAGTCCTTTAAAAGCGGTGAAATTTTAAACTGCCTAAAATAACAGGCCTCCTTCATTGATAACTTCATTGAATGAGCAAGTGGGAGAACTAAGCAACTGGGCAGGAACTGCCTTTTCGCGAGAGGAGGAGAAAGTATGCAAAAGGGGGGCTCTTTCCTGGTACCCAGTGTGTCTGGGAGGCGGGCATCCTCCCTTTGCGGCCCCTCCTGCTCTGATTCGGTCCCGCGGCTGACAGAGGACCACCTCTCACTGGAAACGCGAATCGCCCGTCAAAGGTTTCCTTTTTTGACATTGCCAAAACTTAATTTTATAATTATCTGACTTACACCACTGGGCACATCTGCTAAGTTTGTGTGCCTTCTAGCCACATAAAAGGCTGCGGGGATACCATTAAATATCAGCAGTGAGCTTTGCTGTGCTTTGAGTTTATAAGGGTGAAAGGTGATTGGGCAGGAAAATAGAACAGTCTATTTGCTGTGAGCCAGGCACTGAGACCTCACTCCCATACTCAGTTATAATTCATGATGGTACTGGTGGGAAGCCCTCATGCCTCTGTGGAGTTAATGCATCTCCACTGAAGCCTGCTGAGAGCACCCTGCCTCCCCGCCCACCATCTGTGCCTTCGCTTGCAAGCTTTCCCTCTCTCTTTCTCACTCTTTCCTGAGATCTGCTGGTATTAATATTGTCGGGCTACTACTGCTTCGTAAAGGTGGCTCTCCAAAGCGGGGTTGTCGTTTAACTGGGAGAAGAGCTGGAAGGAACGCATCACGGTGTTGTTTAATGTCTCATTTAGAAAAATGTCCATCGGAAACTGGACAGGGAGGCAGCAATTGCCTTAAACCAATGGCAGACTCTGGGGGCTGGGGATGTGCTGCCAATCACCAATTAGTAAGAGTCACCCATGGTCTGAGCGTGGTGGGGGGCCAGGGATGCAAGACAAGGTCGATGTTGCGATTGGAGTTCTCTCTACCTCTTTGGAACTTGAGTTCGGAGTCTGGAGTCCAATCTGAGAAATGTCTGTGTCCTCTGTCCATTGGCTCAGGCCAGCTGGTGGCGTGAGCGCCAACCCAGTCCCCCACACACTGCCCCATGTGATGCTGCCCACCTCGAGGACCAGAGCTAATTGCCTCGGGACTGCGCAGACCCCACTTACAGTGGCCGTGGTGCTTTGTGTGGTGCGAGCCACCTTCTGAAGTGGAATGGGCAAGAGATGCCAAACTCCCAAACTGGCTGCAGCCGGAGCAAGCAGAGAGGTTTGTTCCCTGCCTGTCCCATGCCCTCTGGGGCCATCCCCCTGCATCCCCCAGCATCACGCATTCCCCCTCCCCCTCCCCACTCCCACACCCTGCAAGGAGCCCAGAGGGTGACAGGGTGAAGGGGCATGAGTGTTCACACAAACGACGAAACTGTACCTCCTCGTTCACGGCCGACCCAAGATTAATTTGTAATGTTTCACAGTCTGTGCTCTTAACATAGTCTGTTGTTAGTACTCCTTTTTAAAAGATAAATCAAATTCAGGCCTGAAATACCAGTGTATGAATTTAACAGATGTGATGCCATAGGGGACCTACTGTGTTATAAACTGCAGAAATGGCCTTTTTATGCTTCAGACTTGGGCTTATTCCAAAGAGGCTTTAGAACTACAGCAGCGAGGTGAGAGGTCACACATTAAGACAGTAGCACCCACACGTAATTCAGCCTTGTGTGTAATTGGTTCAAAATCTCATCCTGATGTCTGGGTGGTATTACATCGCCTCGCTCACCCTCCAAAGAGAAAGTAGGGCAAGAATGGCTGTACTCACTGTCCAGGTTTTCCTGGGTGAAAGATCACTTTGAGATGACACAGCTGAGTAGTCAGCCTGAAATCCTGGTTGGTATTTTATTAATTTTGCACCAAGATAAATCCTGAAATTCTGACAAACTCCATGACAGGTGAAATTCCTTCTTGCAGAATCTGCTCAGCAAGAGGCTGCTCATTTCATTCTGTTCCGAGGCAGGCAACAGGAGGGCAGCTTTATAATCAGCCCTCAAAGGACCCCCAGCCGCCCCAGAGTCTCGGGCTGATTGAATAACTCCTGGGCCTCTTCCCCTAGGCCTCCATCAGCGGGGGTCCTGTGGAAAGCAATCTCCCGCAGACTGGCACTGAAGTGAGCTTTAAACCACCATTTTCTGCTCTCCAGAGGAGCCTGGAGTACTAAAAGATAGATGGGCTGCAGATATTTTATGAGAAACTGTCAGAAGAAGAGCAGAGTAAATGTTTTTTTTCTTCTTCTTCTTTGAGTCACACACTACATCACTGTGGAATTTCTCCCAGAATCTTTTACATTTAAAGCAAGAAATTAATTGGTTGCTAACCTTCCATTCCCCCTCCTTCTTCGTTGTCTTCCTCCTTTTTTTTTTTCTTAAATATTCACACAGAGGCCCTTTGCTTAACCACGGTTGCAGAAAATCAGTACCATTTGCAATGAAATATTTATAATGACAGAATGAAAAATTGGATTCATTTTCTGGACTGTAGCCGAGCAGCCTGCAACTTTGCGCAGCATTGTTTAGCATCTCTGATTCCTCCCTTTCGTCAGAGTCTTTTCCGAAAACAGGCCACATGTCCACTTGCCTGTGCTTTGGAGGGACGCCTACCAAAACACAGAGCCCATTTCAACTCTTGAAAAAAAAAAGTAGGGGAGAAAAGAGTGCATGTTTTGCTGCCGAGGGATGGGGAGCAGTTGGGGGGGGGGGGGGTGCTGCCCTCGGCCGTGGCCCTGCAGAAGAGTAGTGAGGATGAGGGCCTGGTCCAAAGGAGGAAGAGCGCTAGCTCGGCAGGGAGGAACGAGAAGTTTCTGAGGAATACAGGAGAGTGTCTGGTGTGCACTTTGTAGCGGAGCACAAACAGCGATCAGCATGCCACAGTACCTGGGGGCAGATTTACAAGGGGAAATGGGAAGACAGAACTGAGGTGTGTAAATATACGCCGAATATCAGAGCTCACCTTCTTTTCTCCCTTTAGTGTTTGCCGCATAGGCTTTCCATTCCACGTGACCCCCATACTCAGAGCTGCTTTCTCTCTAACCAGGGTTGATTATTGCTTTTTTTTTTTTTTGAAGAGATAAAAAAGACCAAAGGATTCTGATAGAACAGTCCAGTGCTGTATTTCAAACAAGTCCACCTCCCAAGTACAAAGCCCCAACAATACATTTGTGGTGATGATGGGACCAGATTGGATTTGTAGCAAGATGCTGTGAAGTAAATTTCAGCCTCCCAAATAAGTTTTTTGCTTAACCAGGCCACAGGCAGCCCGAGAGAGCCTGTCTATGTCTCCTCCTCTGTCTTAGGAGTCTACCGAGGGATGGCTCCCCTGCTAAGGGGCCTTCTCAGACAGCCAGGCCAGCCCTCTGAGGTGACCTTTCATCTGTCCCCTCTTGAAGCACTGGGTTTAATTAGTTAGTGTTATTTCCTTTTGCTGGTTTTGTCAAAGTGGAAACAGTCCTCGTAGATTTCAGCGTGTATAAAAATAGTCAAAGGCAGATCTTCAGGTTTCATTCACTTGAATTTGCATCATGCATTGCCAACTCCACAAGATCAATAATCCATATTTTATTGCACAATAAAGGCTGCCTGTAATTGAATTAGCTCATTCATTCCATCTGATTAGCCCTATTTTATTCACGGAGAAGAAAAATAATAGAAACTTACCTTCACCGCTATATGGCATTATGGGAATGCAGAGGAGCCTTCAGCACTATAAAAACGTATTTATAAAGATGTAGAGAATTAATTTCAGTATTTGCTTATCCTAGGAATAATACAAATCACATCACACAGCATTTTGTGTTGTTGTTTTGGGCGATACCTTTACTGCTCACATGTCTCCTGTCGATCTGTCCTCCGATCAGCCTGGTGTGAGTATCCCATAGCAGGTGTTCTCTGAGTGACAGCAGACCCCACTGCCCAGCTCTGAAAGACAGCTGGGATACACATCTTCTGTTAGACGCCTTTGGAGAGATTCACCTTAAGAGATTTCACCCTAAGGTCATTCCCTCTTCTCCATCCATGGATGACCATTTTGAGGAGTTTAGGATGCTTCCTTTCTTCTTTTTGAAGCAGAAACTCTGCCCAAATTTGGACGTGGGTATTGAGAAACTCTGAATGGGAAAGGGCTCACTCATTACTGGGATTTCTCAAGATTGCAGTGCGTAACAGAACTTGTGTGTAACACACACTTTCTCAGAGGCTTGGAGTTTTTCAGCAGGCTTCTAGATTTGTCTTTGCATTGTATTAAAAAAAAAAAGAAAAAGATTTGGAGGAATATGCTGACAGTGAGAATGAAATGATGTGTGTTCTGACACAAACCACATTGTCGCTTTGAAATCTAGCCTGAAGTTATTTTACTGTAGCATTTCTTTGATTCAGGGGAGAAAAGGAATTCTTTTAAAAGTGTGTGTTTTAGGATGTGACGCTAACTTTTCTCCAGCGCTGTGCCTAGATCAAGCAGATTGTTTCCACTTAGCCCTTACTCTCGCTTGCTTTCTTGAAAAACCCAAGTTGGGGGGGCGGGGGGCATTCTTTTTTCACATGAGTTTTTCAACAACTTAGGAGAGTCTGAAATCTCTACCCCAGTAAATGGAAACTGTAATCGTGTGCATTCAGAATCCACCTCCTCTCTGCAGACCAGGAAAGGAACATGAAATAGTGTTCATTTATGTACTGCCAGACGTATCTCTGCGTGTGACGTGGCTTGCCGGACCACTTTGAATGATTTTCAGTGTTATTAAGCAGACTCCGAGGAGCAAGAGGCCTCGTGACAGAAGTAAAGAGCCGTGTGGCAGAAGTCCTTGGTGAAGGAAAGTTGCACGTCAAACCCAGTCATCAGGAAGAGAAGCGCCCAAACGCAGACTTCATTTGAATATCCGAGTTAACAACTCTCTGGGAATATTTCTCTTCCTCTTGTCCAGCTCCTTCTGTGTTGTGGCTGGTTTGCATTTGTGTTTGAAGTGCCAGGCGGTTTAATGAAGTTATTCTTTTATAAATTTTGCAACACTGAAGCAAGCATGAGGGCTTTAAATTAGAATAAGTGCCACTTCTGTATGGCAGGTTCCTTTGAGGACTGATTAGAATGAGGCCTCCCGTTGCCAGGCCCTTTATGCATGGCAGTGTTGCTGTGTGTACTTGTTTACGGCTCACCTTTGAATTTGCATGAGTATGCACCATGCCTGCTGCCTGGCCCTCTGTTAGTCAAAGCTGCCTTTCTTCCAGGATCATGTTAAATACTTCACTTTAAAGAGTTATTTTTTTAATTATATTGCTTTATTGTAATGAATTAAAATTAACTTGGAGTAGCAAATTATATAAGCATGTGAGGGTTATAGATTATGCTCACCATAGTTACAGCACATCTTTGTGCAGGGGAATGAAAGGGCTGTCTTTCTGTGTATCCTAAGAGGTGAGGAAACCGTCCCACAGAGACCTGGGAAGCAAAGTCAGAAAAGGTGCCCAGGAATCGGGAGGAGAATGAGAGTTTAATGCGGAGGTTTCTGAATCAAACAGAGGCTCTTCTTGGCTGGATGGAAAGCAAGAGAGGGGTCCGGCGGGGGTGGGGGGTGGAGACAGCGCTGCCATTGTGAGATCTGAAAGATCCCCAGACAAGAGTGGATGATGGACAAGAGAAAACACAGCTCTGCGGAAAGACCTGACAAGGTTCAGGGTAGAAGAGATACACTGAAGCATTCCTGATTTCCTCTCTTTGTGCCTGTGCGAACTGGCCAACAACCAGGGGTGATTGCAGGGGGTCCGGGGGTGGGAGATGATTAAAGAGAAAGGACTGGAACCTTTCTACAGTACACAAAAACATGCAGGGTTTGGAAAAAGGAGAGCAAAAAAGCAAGCAAGAAAACAAGCACACACCTTGAGTATGAAATTATTTCTCTTCTCTCCAAACCAGAGGTGTGTGTGTGTGTGTGTGTGTATGTGTGTGTGTGTGTGTTTAAGTGAGAGATAACTATAGAATTGGGTTTGTGAAATATTTGCATGTTAAAAGGACTTTCTTAGAATTGAAAACAAGGGCTACTTGGGGCAATGAGGGGCAGAAAGATCAAAGGCCAACAGCAGGGATTTTACCTGTAGAACCCACACCCATATGTAACTTTCCCCCTGTGCACAGCACATGCTCCTGCCAACATCCAGCTCAGGCATGGGCATTCGTGGGCACACACTTGCATGCACACATATACACACATTTGCGGAACTTAATTATGTAAATGACGCAAGTCAAACATCATCCTTTCACAGTTTTATCCTTTTTATTTATATCTACTAAGGAATGCCCTAGTAGACAAGCATTTGGTTGTTTATGATGGGGAAAGACTTTTTTTTCTGTTATTCTTAATGATTTATAACATGTTTGACTAGTCTTAATATGAGTTTACCTCCTAGAGAGCAGGGCCGTGTTTTTAATAAAAAGAAGTAATACACTACGAGGAAGTGGCATTTCTTTTGCTTTTTGTCCAAGTTCAATAAACTATTTTTCATAATTATTGGAATTTGGTTGAAGGGAATCCTTGTCCATATGGAGTGGAAAAGCAGAGAAGAGTCCTTGCTCCCTCCCTCTCCCTACAAAGGTTACCCTTTGAATATAAATTACAAGCCTTGTGCCTCTCTCATTCTAATCAGATGACCTTTTGAATCTAGTGGACCAGAGTTTAAATCCTAAGCCTGCCAGTCAGTTTTTAAATCAATGCCCTGTTCCAGCAGCTTCCAGGTACATAACTTTAAATTGCAATGGATTTCCAGCACACAAGCAAAATGAGTAATGTGAGTAGAATCTTGCATCTGACAGCACAACAGCCCAACTTGACTGCAAGATCGTGAGCCAAGTAATGTGACTATGGGTAATCTCACTAACTGAGTCCTTTAAAAATAAAACCTTCTGGGACTCCAAATCTAAGAGAAAAAGGAGGAGCAGGAAACTTGTAATGTTGGCAAGAGGACATTTCTGAGCAATTATCAATTTAAGCTCCCATTATTTGCCGCTAATTACTGCACAAGGCTGTTAAATATTTAGCAGAAGTTTGTTTAATTGCGTTTGACTGGGAAGGGAATGCCTGACTATGGCTTGAGCAGCAACAGTCAGTTGTGTGCATCAAGAGCCAGGCGGAGAGGAAATTTGTATTCGCCCAAGATGAACACATTACAGTGTCAGACAAGCCTTCTTTTTTTTCTTCCTTCCACAGATTTATTTATCTTTAAGGTATCTAAAATTAGAGCACGAAGAAGGGGCACTGTTCACGGATGTAAAATTGGAAGGAGGTCATTCTTAACCTTGTTTACAGATGTTCTAGTTTAGAAAGCACCAGTGTGATAAATTAAACATTGCAGGGGGAAAAATTAAAGCTTAGCAACGACTAGCACATGGACACATCTGTCCGTGAAGCACTGACTTAATCCCTGAATATCTTATTAGACTGTATTGCCTATCAAAGCCTTCTGTCCCATAATATGCTGGGATCCTGCACTTCTACAATCTTAACGGCATCTTTTGGCTCCAGCCTCTTTCACTTTTGCTGTCTTTGTATAGTTTGATTTAAATGTTCTTTTGGCTCCTTGCATATAAGCAAGTAGTTCATGGTTTTCTTTTAAAGATAGCCCTTAGGGGGCACCTGGGTGGCTCAGTGGTTGAGCATCTGTCTTCGGCTCAGGGTGTGATCCTGGGGTCCTGAGATCGAGTCCTGCATCGGGCTCCCCGCAGGGAGCCTGCTTCTCCGTCTGCCTATGTCTCTGCCTCTCTCTGTGTGTCTCTCATGAATAAATAAATAAAATCTTAAAACAACTAATTAATCAATTAACTTAATTAAAAAATAGCCCTTAGACTTTTAATATATTTCCTGAGGTCATCATGATCCTTTCAACCTATACCTTCTAATTTGGCACTTTTTTTCCCCTTAACATACTAGATACTCCATGCTATTGTCCGTTCCAAAATGGGAAATTTTTAAACCTGGCTGACATGAGAAACAGGTGGGGACCAGCTAGCAACTGAAATTTTACTATTGTTTATAAACTCTTAATGAAAAATGACATTATGACCATGTTCATATTCCCATATATGACCCATCAGCAATAGTATCCTTTTGAAACTGGTGGACCAGAGTGGCTTGTTTTTATTTCTCTTTGATCTTTAACTGTCAAAATTCTAGAAACTGTTCTACATTAGCAGTTTGGACATGGTATTATTTTAAAAATGAGTCTTTGCTTAGGCTTCTGAAGACATATTAGACTAAGGCTAAGCTAATTAGGTGGGTATTCTTACAACATTGTTAACCACCATAGGCTTTCCCAGCCTGTAATGAAAATAGGCTATTTTTGAAGTGGCTCCCCACCTCCCTGCCCATCCTGAATGATCTCCAGCCCTACACATGACTTCCAGTCCTGGAGTGTCTACATCCCCCTGATTCTCAGCTTGACTCATGCTTACTCCCCCTCTGGAGCCACTCATTCCCTTCTTACTACCTCCTCCTCCCCCTCTTCTTCCTCCTCCTTCTCTTCCTCCTCACTCCAGCACAAGGCAAGTGTGACTCCTCTGAGAACAAAGTGACCAGCCTCTCTCAGGAGAGGTGGGGTGTCCTTTCTCTATGACCCATAGCACTCTGTCCTCCCTATAGTTATGAGTGCCATGAGTGTGAGTGTCTGCCATCCTTGCTGCCGGTCCAGCCCAGGGATCAAAACATATCAACCAGTGCCACTCAGCAATTGTTTCATGCCCAAAGCCAACTGACACACTGGAGTAGATATAAGACCTTGAAAGTTGGCTTGCACTCTCTAGGTCTTAATTTCCTCATCTATGAAATGAGGTATCGGAACAGATGTGGCTAGGACCCTCCCAGCTCTGAAAACGTTTCTTTGGTTCTCTGATGTGCTCATTACTTACAGGTATAATTGGCTCCTGCTATTAAATCTAGATCAGCAGATTAAGGATGATGGCTCTGCAGTTTGTTCAAAGTAGATAGTTCAACTACCCATACCTTAAATATTAATTTCCAGAATTTAATATTTATCCTTTGTTAGATTGCAAATATTCTGAAAGCAGCATTGATTTGTTGCCATGAAACTGTACTGCCTTTCATGGATGTTAAGTTGCTGAATGAATGGACATTTTCTGGAGACACTCTATTCTTCATATAAGCAACACCATTTATTACATATCTCAGAGGATACTATACAACCTTTCCACAATTTCTCAAAATTACCCATTCTCTCCCATTGACTGTGTTTTAAAGTGCCACGTGATATAGTTCCACATGGCATAGGTGTCCCTTTTGCTATCCTTTTTGTTTGTTTATTTTTAAATTTAGGGAGGAGATACCTCTTGAACTGAAGACTAAACATACTCAAGCATGGCACAGCAAGCTCAATGTGTTTTCAAAACACTGTAGAACAGTGGTCCTCAATCTGGAGTTATTTTTTACCCCACCAGGGAATACATGGCAATGTCTAGAGACATTAATGGTTGCCACATGGCGTGTTTTTGATAAGAGGTCAGAGATGCTGCTGAATGTCTTGCGGTGCAGTGGACAGCCCCCCGCCCCGCTAAAGAATTGTCCAGCCCAGTATGTCAATAGTGTCAGGGTTTGCTGTTGAAAGGCAAGTCCCACTGGCCTTCTAGAATCTATTTAATTTGTAGGCTTCTCTAGAATGAAGCAACTGAGTGACACATTGTTATAATGACTAAGAAATGGCTTACTGGATTGTCTTTTGAGTTACTTTGGATGAGCGAGAAGAACTTAATGCCACAATTATATAGTCAAGACTTTGCAACATAAACTCATGAACATGCCAATGTCTACAGGCTTCAAGGTTATCTCACACCATCCTTTTCTACACTTATTTAGCGTGACTGTCCAAAGAACAACAATAATAGAAATGTCCTTCAGTGAAATTTATTAGAATATGAAATTGTTTCCTATGGAAGATGTGATGGGAACTTCATTGCCAGAACCATTGACAATTAGCCTGGAGTATAAACTTTATAAAACAACTCTGTACCAGCAAGAGGACAAACAAAATAACCTAGTGGTCCTTTTCTATCATTAATATCTTCTATTTTTCTGGTCACTTCTGATGACACCGTTTCACCTTTTGCTTTAATATAAGTTGGTGTCATCCAGAAAATGCTTTGAGATGTCAGGCCAAGCCCATGTGAACTGTTAAATGTCAAAAGAAAATGCATCAGTGTCTCTGTAAGTTCATGGCGATGGTATTACTGTATGAAAAAATAAAAGGGAAATTCTGTCCGTGCAAACATGATCATAAATGCAACATTCATAGCATTAAAGAGAGAGGCAAAAGCATATCATGACAGTTTCTGAAATGCCATTGCTATGTCAAAAGAGTAAAACCCCATTTTAGTAAACTCTCCCAAAGTAAAAATTATGAGTCAACTTCCTGGCTATGAAAATAGCCATGAATATGTTTTTTTAGATTCCCAAAGCACTTCGGGAAATATTCTATATCTATCTTTTAAAGAATATTCATTAAAATATAATATGTCTTATAAAAATTCACGTACCCACGTACATGTTCCTGCTGCTACCAGATAAGGTCCACAAAAACACGGTTACCCCAAATTTCTCCCGCCAGGAAGTGTATGGATTGTGGACAGTGGAAACATTGGGTGGCAAAATGGGGTCTGATTGGACCATTTGGGTCTTCAGTGTAATTTTTAGAACATCACCAGTGGTACTTCCAGAGCTATGACAATTCTCTTTCAGTTAATTTAAAACTCAGAGTACTTTTGTAGTTGTGGGGACTTTGAAAATGTTCGTTTATTGCATTCGCATCGTGTGAACTTTATCAAGGCATTTGAAGGCCACCCCTTGCATAGTTTTTCCCTACAGTGTGGGGGAAATAACCTAGCATCCTGTTATCATTAGCTTTATACACTTTTAAAACTATTTCACTAGCAAAAGAAGTTGTGGGGTGAAAAAGAGAGAGGGTGGAAATGTAAAAATCTTGATTAGAAAGTATAATTTAATAGAACATGTATTGAACCAAATGTATTGATTAATGTAGAAGATATAGTACTTGTATTGATTCAAACCAGAGATTTAGTACTAAAAGCTCTGAGCCAAAAAGCTGTTGCAGATTGCTACAAAAGTCAGTTTAATGCTGTCCTTGAGAATGCCTTCACAAAGAAATTCTTCTAATGTTTGAGGACTAGGTGGAATGTGGTATATGTCAGTTTGATCCCGGAGGGTTTTATTTTGTACTCTAATAGCTGTTACGAGCCTACATTATATCCAAGGAGTAATTTTCCTTAGGGGTGCCCGGCTTGCTTTGTGTCAATATTCTAGCATTTTAAGTCACGTACAGTATATGCTTCTGGGAACAGGGAAGGAGCCAGCCAGACTCATAATGGTCTGCATTCATTAATAAAGGCAGAAGCTTCTGTCCCTCCATTGCCCACTACAGGGATGCCTCTTTGGCCTTCGGGGACCCGTACAGACACATTTAAAGAAAGCTTTATTTTGAGTGGGCAGGAGATGAAATGCAGGACTTGCAGGCATTTCCTAAGTCAGCTATATGCCCGAGCACAGGGGTGACCTTAATGGGTCAAAGAAGAATGCAGGTCAAAAGACTTATTATCCAGCCTGTTGGAAACCAATTGCTTTTGTTTAAAAAAAAAAAAAAAACATAAAAAAAAAAAGCAGTAGGGCTTAAAGGTGGACGGTCATGTAGAATTCTGTGTGCAGCCTGTAACTGCATGACTGGATGTGTACTAGAATATGCCTCCGGAAAAACACGAGCATACAGATTATCCATAGTGTTTACAGATAAAGGTCCAACCCTCGTGATAAAAGGAAGGGTAATATAATTAGTTAATCAGTGATGATTGATTACGGATGTTTGCGTTCTTCAACTAAAGAAAAAACAACATGCTGCCATGGTGCTGTCACCATCTGTTGAAAGAAACAGCCACATTTAATCTTTATATTTCTTTCATTTCTTCCCGCCTTGCATTGTTACAGAGCCACAATCGCCTACTATTTCTTCTGGTTGGAAAACATCTCATTTAAATTGAATACAACTGCAATTTAAATTTGGGATTCTAATGGCGTGGTGAATTAGTCGAAAGCTTGTTATTTTTTTTTTTTTCATTCCTTTTTAAAATAGCATGCTGGCTCTTTTTCTTAGTTTTAAAAGCTTGTCAGAATTTGTTCAAGACAAAGGGCTATAAATAGACGAGTCATGGTAAAAATGATTAACATCTTTGAATCAACAGATCTCACAAAACTTCCATTCAAATGCAGTTTTTATTTTTATTACCATTGCTACTTAACATTTTGCCGATGCCAACAGAGAGTTACAAAGCACAGACGAGACGTGGTCTCTGCCAAAATATTGGACGAGCGAGGGCAATCTGTGGGCACAACTTTTGGGGGCGGGGACTTCATTTTTCCTCCCTGGGAAGGTAGATTCCCCCTGGCTTTCCTCCAAAGGTTCGCTTCATCATTGTTATTGGTGCAAATATTCCGATTCACATCAGGATCGCAGGAAAATGGGATAACTTGGCCAAGGTGAGCAGTTTCAGGAGATCATGGGGTTTTATTTTTTATTCAAAAATATTTTGCTTGGATTGCATTTTAAATAGGATTAAACCGTTTGACCAGTAAATGTGGTCAGCTCTCAGAAAGAAGGAGGCTGAATTAATCATTTGTTTGAGTGCCAAGCCCAAAATGAGAATTCCAGTCTTGTAAAATGAAAGGCATCTCGTATTTTAAAAGAAATACATAGCGCTAGAAGGGAATTTTGAAGGTCCTTGTCTGTTTTTTAGCTTTCTACATTTAATTTCACATTTATAGGGGGGGAAAAAAAAGAACACACTCCTCCCAAATGGGGCCCTTTACAGTAAGGAAAGTGTTTTTTGAAACCTGGTTATTAAGGTATCATACATAGATGGATCTTCTTTTAAGCTTTAAGGTGTGCTGTGGATTTGGGGTTTGTTTTTTTTAAAACACAAACCCCCCTCGTGTAAAACAACTGTTCATAACTGGGATTAATGGTTTGCAATTTTCCGTTACTTAGACATGGGGTCTCCAAGAGATGGCTTTTTGCAGAGTAGAATATGGCTCTCTGTGGGATTTCAGAAGTTCTCTTCTCTTTCCACTTCCTTTTCTCTCCTCACCCCCTCCCACACCCCCTTAGACTCAAGTTCTCCTTGATTATGTAAAACACTTTCCCTTCACAGGAGCAGGTCTCTTTCCTCGTAAGCTGTCATTGCATTCAAGTACTTTGGGGACTGTGAATTGCTGGGTAAAAGTGGTGCGGTGACCCACTGCTTTGTTCTGGTGTCGTGGTTTCCTTTAGACCCAAAGTGCATGAAACTCTCAGGCGGAGAAGGCGGCTTGCTGACAGACTGGCAGCCTTTTCTCCTTGCTGGGCATCCACGTCTGTACTGCAGTGATTCCGGACCTGCTCAGCGTCATGGAAAGAGCCAGAGCAAGAGGGAACCGTGCCAGTGGACCAGCCTCTCTCTGTGCTTAGTGCTTCTCTGGTCAACTGTTCATCTTTCCCACTTGCTCCCTTTTTTTTCTCCCTTTCTAAAGAAATCATGTGCATGATTAAAAAAATAAAAAAGTACACAGAGGGCTCCCATGAAGCAACTTCTTATTTCTCTCATCAGAGGATCCTCAGCAAAGTCTGGAGACTCTCACCCTGCATCTGTCCCCTCCAACCTCTGAAAGCCAACCTAACCTGTGCAGTTCAGACACCCAGCTCTTCCTTCAGAAAATGAAATTGGGACATTTCTATTTCCAGTGACTCAGAATAAAGTGCAGGGGAGGGGAACACATGTAGCCCAGGGATCCCCAAAGGTGGGGAGGAAAAGCCTGTGAGGACTGGCTTTCTTTTGTTTTCAAGGCAAATATGCCCATTACCCAGGACCCCCATAGCAGTATGCCCGTTTCCCATCTTGACAGTCTCTGCTGCTGGTGGACACCTTGATGGAGTGAGCCAGTCTTCATTAGCCCTCATTTGAGCTAGAGCAAAAGAAAAAAAGTGGAGTGGTGGGGGGGGGGATGACAATAATTGATCTCAGTGGTATGCAGGCATCTCTACAGCAAGAGAACTTCCCGCCTTTCCCCTGTTTCATGCCAGATTTCCCATTTAGACATTATTTATATTAGGGCTTTTTATTTTTGTATAAGCTTGAATTTCACACACCATAATCTTGTCATTCTCTCAAATGATTTATCTCTTCTCTCTTAATATGCAAAGCGTAACTCCTTTGTCGTAGCAACTTTAGTCCACTGCAATGAGTGATTCATATGTATTTGTTCATTTCCCTGCACCTCGGAAGAGGCTTGGATGGCTTTGGTTTAGAATGAAAGCATCTGAGACACAACCATTGCCAACTATTACGGCCAATTTGTGTTGCGTTCTTGCTTTGCAGTATCTCAATAGAGGCACAGACAAAAACACTAGAGAGATTGGAGTATTATCTTCCTTTATTAACCTCCAGAATCCTAGTGAATGTGGAAAGTCTTTTGTAAGCACTTACATATTTAAAACTAATGTTATTAAATTGATTTCTTTTTAGCTTTGATTATGGTTTAAAAAAAAAAAGCCTCCCACTGCCCATCTGTGTCCTGTCATTTAGGTAACGTTTGTCACCAAGACCAGACTTGACTCTTTGAAGATAACAAAAGGTGTAAGAAAGCTTAGATAGGCTATTTTGAGCAAATGTGCCTTTGTATTGTTTATAAACTCTCTGATCATCATTGTTTATTTTTAAGGAAATAGGAAAGTTTTTTAGTCTCATCAGTATTTTGATTACCCTTTTGGTCTACCTATTGGTGAAAAATAGTTTTCAGAAGTATTTAGAATTGATACAAAGAAAGAGGATTGGCATAAAAAATTGCTCCTATATGCACTATTACGCTAATGCTACTAATAAGAAAAAAAAGATCCAGCTTCTCTTTCACAGAATTAATAAAAAATAGGCTCATTTTCAATAAGAGACAGCGAAGTAATGTTCCTCATCATTATTTGTTGCCAGGCTTCAAAACTGGGCAAGTTTGAAACAGGGAATAGAAATAGAAATAGAAATCCTCTTCACAAATCTCCCATCTTTCTCACTGGTGCTCTCAGCCCTGACCAGGCAAGCGTCTGGTTGTTCCACAAGTGGACACAGGGCAAGCAGTTTGTTAGTTGTGGGTGATGAAAAGATAACAAAGCTCTTTAAGGCTTAGAAACTCTGCTTAAAAAACTTCCATGGCTGCTCTTCACTGCCATGACAAAGTCTGAACTCCTTAGCAAGATACAAAAGGCTCTTCAAAATCTGGCCCCAAACTACCCTCCATCCTCCCTTCTCATTGGTACTCTTGGTTCAGAACACTCTAGGCGACCCCATCCAATCTGAACAAGTTGCAGGTCCACGGACATACCTTGTGTATTCCTGCTCCATTGCCTTTCCTCATTTGAGTGTGTCAGCCTGGACTGCCCAATGCATTCTCAGGTTTCCAGCCTCAACTCAAATGTCATTTGTTACCTCCACTGCAAAGCCTTCTCCAAAGGCCGGGCAAGGTTAGGTATAATCGTGGTATTTCTGGGTTCATTTCTGATCTCATCCTGCCATATTGCTTTGCCATTTTGGGCCCACGTGCCTTTCTTCTTTAGACTATGCACGCTTAGAAGGCATCGAGTTAGGGGCCATCCTGTCCTCTTCCATAGCCCTTGCCTAGCTAGTCAGTCATTCATTTGGCCAGGTCTTTGCAATGATTGTGTTGCTGTGGGCTACGCCAGGTGGTGAGACAAGTGTTCAACAGATGTTGTGAAGGAGTGAATAAATGAGTGAACACCAGAATTTCTGACATAAGGAGAGAGCCAGGCCTACAAATAACCAGAAGACAAGACCTAAGCTGTGTACTCTGAGCAGTGTAAATGCAGCAGGAAATCAGAGGAGGGAGAAATTGGTTTTAGATGGGATGTTCATGGATGTGGTTGTGTTCTGAGCTAGACCTCAAAGTTCTGAGCAGAAGGGATGGGACAGGGGAGGGTGTGAAGCTGACAGGTAGGAGACCCTGGATCAGGGGAAACTCAGAGGAGGGAAGGTAGAAATCACGCCATCTGCAGGCTTATGCTCTGAATGAATGCCCTGGGTCTGGGGCCATACCCCATTATTGGCTGCAAGTCCAGGTATATAGTTGGCCTCTCACAGTTGAGAGGTTGTTCACTTAGCAAGGGAACGTGTTGTGTGGATGGACAGGAGACAACCCAAGTACAACAAAGGCTGCTTCAACTGGGCCTGGGGTGGATGTGGCTGCTGTGATGTGTTCCTGAGCCTTGTAGTGACAGTCCCGAGCCCACCCCCAGGAGAGGAGATGGAGAAGCTTCTTTTTTTTTTTTTTTTTTTTAAGATTTTATTCATTTATTCATGAGAAACACAGAGAGAGAGAGAGGCAGAGACACAGGCAGAGGGAGAAGCAGGCTTCCTGCAGGGAGCCCGACGTGGCACTCAATCCCGGGACCCCGAGATCATGACCTGAGCAAATGCTCAAGGTGACCCAGTGGAGATGCTTCTTGCCCCCTCTGTGGGTTACTGGCCAGGCAGCCCTTGCCTGTAAAGGCCATATTGAGGGACAGATAGTCTCTGCTGTCAAGACGTTCCCATCTAAGAGTGATGAGACCAAAAGAAATAACACTTTTGTAATGGAAATAACACTCAGATAAATAAAACTGTTAAAATAGTGCTACCCTGGTCTTTGAAAAACTGGTCTCACTTTGATAAGAAGAGATTATGGAAGGTGGGAGGGGATTCTGGGAAGGCCTGGCAGAGGCAAAGGAACGGACAGGTACAGATACTTGGTCTGATGACAATAAGATCACTGAAGTGTTTTTTCTCCCCTCTTTCTTTTTTATTGCAGAACCATACGATGACCCAACACAGCAGTTAGTGCAAGTACGGTCGGAGAATTACTTTGGTGGCACAAAAAGGGAACATGTTTTACTCTTTGCACGAAACTTTCATTGTTAATGTATAATATTCAGAAACATTGTATTGTACCATAAAACTTGTATTATCAAAACTGTTGGATGTTCATGTGTTTGAACTTTTGAGCACCGGATAGACGCCTTGTATATAAAGTGTTGCACATGTATTATGTCGTCTGATACTAAAATGGTCTTATAAAGACAAGTGGACTTGGGCCCTATTCAGGCAAGATGAAAAAAAAAATGTGAGCAAAATGGCTTAAGAGAAAGTATTTTCGAGGAAGACAGATTAAAACAACCGTTACAAATGAGACTACGTTTGGACTTCCTTTTATTTACACTTAAGCCTAGAATTTCTCTTTTGGTATATCAACGGTTAAATCCAAGACTATTTTTTATTGCTGAAGATTCTTGCAAACCATGAAGAGACGTTCTCACAGAACAGAACCCCACAGCTGGATAAGGCCCGTATATATATTTGTAAGCCTTGCAATGTGACAGGTAGCATCACTATATATGCAATAGTTGTTATGTAGACTGTCAAAGATTTTTTTTTTCCTGGATACATTTGAAGCTTTGAGTGTTCAAGGTTTTCCTTAATGATTTCACACAGCCAAATTCTTGAATCAGTTGAACTAACCTGTATGTTACTGTTATTAATGTTTACTCTGCGGTCTGAACCTGGAGATTACTGGAATTGTTTTCCAAGAGGAAATAAATTCAGTTTACCATTAGGCAGGAGTGTATTTGTGTGTTTTCTTTTTTCTAGTTACTCTACCATTAAAAAAAAAAAATCTAATCGCCTGCACCCTTGGAAGTGAAATCTGCTCTTGAGCATATCACAGGCATAACCTCAATCATATTTAACCTTTTCACACTGGGCCAAATGCAGCCGGGAAGATATTCATCATGCTGCACAGGGAAAGAACCAGACCCAGTATACTTCTCCTCTCTCAGATACTTCCAGGTCACATTGTACTGGAGGATTCTGACATCACAGATGGATGTGATGGCTGTTTTCTGCATAATTTGCAGCCCAATTCATGTCATGCTGTGCAAATCTGAACTCAAAGTAGATGGCTGCAATTTGAAAGGCAGTTTGGCTTATGTGTACTTAAGAAGCAGCTTTGTTCATTCAGAAGACAAAGCACGGAGCAGGGAGCCGGGTGGCTGTTGGTGCTCGCCCTGCCGCTGACTCCCGGTGTGGCCTTCTCCGAACCACTCGGCCTCCTGGCCTTGGCTCCCCCACCAGGGGACGTCATGCGGCCTGGTCATCGGCCTTGACACAGGCGTGTGGTGTCTCTGGACGACTGCTGGCCCCGAACCCCCCGACAAAATGGGGAATGAGCAGGAGCTCCAAAGGCTTTCTGTTGTGGGAGAGGAGAGGAGGGCAAGGCGTGAGCTGGTTCCTAATACCGTGTTTCGTCACAGCTGTAAGTATGCACCTGATAGCGATGGGCAACTCTCGACCCCGTCATGCTGAAACTATTTCCCTCACTAGGTGGGACTCTTAACCTCTTGGAAGCCCTGAGGCCTCGAGCAGACCTTTAAACTAACTTAACAAGCGAGAATCCTCACCAGTACTGGTTGGATGGGGGACTGGAGCGTGGCCTGATTCACTGGGTGGTGACTCCCCGTCAGCCCAGGTCCCTCACGTGAAACCCAGACTGCCGCACCAGGTGGGAGAATGCTCACCCCTGGTTCTCAAACCACACCCTATGTCAGGGTGCCCCGGAGGGCTTGTTCTATCGCAGGGTGCCCACCTGATGCCCAGAATTGCGGAGTCAGTGGGCCTGGGAGTGGGGCTCCAAGTTTTGCAAATCTAAGAAGTTCCCAGGTGAGGCTCTGCTCCAGGTGTGGGGGCAGTGGGCCCACTTTGAGAACCTCGGCTCTACACAGCCCCCCCCCCCATCTCCAAAGTAATGCAGTGCATTAAATGCGAATAGCCATGCGGAGTGCTAGAAAATTATACTATTAATTTTGTTACCAATAAAGAAATTGGTCAAATTTTAAGATCACTTGGAAACAAATCTCTCATGGTGATTAAAGCCTGCGTGCCGGCCAGCGTTTCATGTGTGTATTTAGTTTTTTAATGCTAGGAAAACCTACATCTATACATTTCACAATGGATTGCCAGCATGCTATTTAATTAAAAAGCTTTTTCACCAGCTACATAAATAATGAAGTATGCTGAGAATATGCAAGTACATTCATAATTAAAATACTCAGCTATATTTAAAAAAAATTAAGATCTCTGGTCTATTCAAGGATTTTGCATTTAAAATGAAATGGCCATGCTTAATAAAGATTTTTTTTAAGGCTTTAAAACTGCTGGTTATTAACGAGCGTGTTATATTTCCCTAAAAGTAAGGTGCTCTTTGCTCATGGAAAACAGGTGATCATGTTATCCTGGGGTTGGATCCTGAGTTCACAGCCTCACCTCTAGGAGACATCCCTGACTTCTAGTAAACAGCAGGAGATGGGTTCTCGGGCAGCAACAGAGGCTGGGTCCTGGAAGCACCCCTGGCCTCCTCCAACACATCCAGTTCAGCCTCTTCCCAGGCAGAGCTGGAGGCCAAAGGAGTTGATTCCTAGTGCTGTATGCTTGATCCTCTGGGGAGTACCAGTCCAGTCGAACGTAGCAGGTGCTTCCTTACAACCAGTGGTTTGTTGGGTCATGATGACTATCCCGTGCATGGAACAGCCAGTCCCTCCTTTTGTTTGTTGCCTTGTTTGTATTTATTTCCTACTTTATTCCCTAAGAACATGAGACAACGTAAAGACCTAGTAAAATGTTATTAGGAACATCAGCATCATGCAGTAGAGGAGAAAATATTGTTTCCTAGTACTTCACTCCAAAAGAAATTTTGGGCAGCCCAGGTGGCTCAGCGGTTTAGCACCACCTTCAGCCCAGGGCGTGATCCTGGAGTCCCGGGATCGAGTCCCACGTTGGGCTCCCTGCATGGAGCCTGCTTCTCCCTCTGCCTGTGTCTCTGCCTCTCTCTCTCTCTCTGTGTGTGTGTGTGTGTGTGTGTGTGTGTGTGTGTGTGTGTGTGTGTCTCATGAATAAATAAAATAAGATCTTAAAAAAATTTTTTTTAAAAAAGATCTTAAAAAAATAAAAAGAACAAAAGAAATTTCTGAAAGCCCTGATATATAGGCAGGGGACCAACATAGTAGCCACTCTTCCTGACCCTAGTTTTATGATCTAACGAGGTGCTTCTCATCTGGAGGAATGCTACTGCGTCTGTAGGTAGAGGCCAGAGACACTGTTAAACATCCCACAACCCACAGCACAGGTCCCCAGAATAAAGAGTTATCCACTCCAAAATGCCAATCGATAGTGCTGGGGTTGAAAAACTCTCTCATGTGAAGTTTTCTCTGATTTCTCAAGGACCTTTTACATCGCAATCACCCAAGGGATTTTTAAAAACTCAACTGCCTGAATCCCACTCCCAGTGAGTCTGACTTAATTGGTCTAGAATGCCAGCCGGGCATCAGAGGTGCCCCAGGCGATACTAGTGCAGCCACGTTTGAGAACCACAGGACTGAGCTAACATTCTCAGGCCAGAGTCCTGGACTCAAGATCGGAAATTTGAAAATAACCTCCAAGGAGTAGAGAAGTAGGATGGGCCTCAGACTGGTTTCCCTCAACATTACATTTTATAACAGTCAGGTAATGATGACTTTAAAGTAACATAATAACCAATAGCGAGTTTAGGGAAAAAAAGAGGGAGATGACCCAGAACCTTACCACCCTTACACCTGGCGCAAGATGGCAAACCCAGTGAGACAGAGCTCCAGCCCAGCGGGGACTCTGGCAACCCGGAGAGCAAATGCCCCGTCACCTGCCCCAACTGTTGCCTGGAGGGAAAGCAGCCTGTGAGGCCAGATTGTCCAGTGTCTCAGGAGGAGCCAGCAATCCGGGTGGGTATGTGCCATGTGCCAGTTTCTAAATGTTGGCAACCTAGTCTATTTTGTATTCAAACTCCGCTGCCCCCCACCGTGTGGGCCATATGAGACACACTTTTCAGGCCAGGTCCGACTCTTGGATTGCCGATTTTGACCTTTGGCATTGATTA